>NC_065544.1:45184680-45486625 GCF_932294415.1 Quercus robur | reverse complement strand
ACAATCATTGGTCAGCTTTTACATTAATATGGTGATAGGTTTAGATTCATAAAACCCAACGCCAATTATTCTACTAAGTACCAAAATAATAGATGCACAGACCCATGTTTTCCTATAAGCATGGGGTTCTAATATTACAACAAAACAAAACCATACCTGAAATTCTCATGCATAGCGGTAGAGAAGAAAAGAAAAGGCTCAATTGTGTGTTGTGGTTAAAACAAAAGGAAACCTCTTATATATAAATATATATATATATATATATATATATGTATGTATGTATGTATGTATAGCTTAAGAGGTAAAAGGCTAGGGTTTTTAAAAATTATCAAACCCCATATATTTACTTATGCCATCTCACTTGGGCCTTTTATACCATAATAATTACTGATATTAATATCTTAGGCCCAAATCAATTAAATACATTTATTTGTGGGCCTCCTCTTTAATTTATATATATGAAATAAATTAGTAATAAAGTTATGGGTGTTACAAAAAGTGGGACAAAAAAATTATAAAAAGGACGCAATATGAAACATATCCATGATTAATTATATATTGATCTCTTATCCCTTCCCATGCAAAATAGAAATCTGCTATCATACTTTTTGCATATCCTTTAGTGCATTGGATTGAACATTGAAGTCTTGCCCTTTTTTTGTTAGGATGAGGGGGTTTAGGAGTTCTTTTGTCTAAGATTTTCTGTTGAACTATTGAATTATAAAAAGATCTTCTTTTTTTTTTTTTTTTTTTGATAGGAATCTTTTGTTGAATTTTAATGAAGTTAATTATATTATATTATATTATTATTTTATATATATATATATATATGTGTGTTTTAATTAACTCAATTGATAAATTAAGTTTCTAATTGTTAAATAAGAAATTTGGATTCTAATATCATCATATTACGGATGCCATACATTCAAATCCTATTATATGATTCATATCTATTGAAAATTTATATTATGTGCATATTAATGAAATTAATTTTATTATAAAAGTATATTTAAGGCACATCACCCATATTTGTTAAAAGATTATGGACTTGTTTGGTATTACAATAGAAAGTAGAATTGAGAAAGACAAAACTATGCCAAGATCTGCAACCACTTTGCAGAAAGGGAAAAAGACGGGCTTGAATTGAGAATATATATTTTAAATTTGAATTTATTAAAAAATATAGATGACAAAATGTAATAATATTATTTTTAATTGCTTAATTTAATGATTTGTAGTATTATCTTTCTTTATGCAATTTTTTTCCCCTTAGCTGATATTAGTATTTTAGTCTTTAAATGAATTGCAGAAGTTTAAGTGAACTACGAAAATAGAAAATAAAATAAGTGATACAACTAGGGAGATTGACTTAAAACAGAACCCAAGGTGGCATGCATGGACTAAAGTGTGGCAGAATATAATGTGCAAAGTTATTGATCGAATTGAAAATATGGGTTAAATTAATAAATTAAAAAAAATGTTCGAAGGTTAATTAATTGATTAAACTGAAAATTTAAGGGTGATGTTATCAAATTTTGGGCCACACATTCAGAGAAGCGAATAGATGTGCGGATGCCTTGACGAGAAGAGGGCAGGAAGATTTTGTAATTTTTGATTTTCCGCCATCTGTAGAAATTGAATCCTATGTAACTGCAGATGCTAATGGCATGTATTATGGTAGACTTACTACCGCTACTCTGGCCACTGTGGCTTCTTAGTTCTTATTAATGCATTTTCCTTTTAACCAAAAAAAAAAAAATTTTGGGCCACACTCTCAGTCTTCTAAATGCAATCGTTCTCTAACTGCGTACTCTGGGATGGGCCTACCAATGGATTATTGGGCTTACCATGATTTCTATTCTCTAATCAGGTGTCACCAAGAATGGGCTTTTGTTGGAGTCCAGACCGTCGTGAGGGTATTCTTGTAATTATGGTAGATCATCATGGCTATATGTATATACAACAGAAAGCAAACCTAATCCTAACCATCGCCTCCCTTTTCGGGTTTTTTTTTTTTTTTTTTTTTTAAATAACAATAATAATCTAGCTCTTAGCATTTTGAAACACATTTAACATAACTTTTGATAAAATTTATGTAAATAAGCTATTGAAAAAATATTTGGTTTTTATGGATTTCAGTTAGCTTAAATATATATTGAAATACTATTGTATTTGTATCTAAAATAAAAAAAAATAAAAAGAGCTACAAAGTACAGACAATAAGCAATTTGCTACAAAAAAAATAAAATAAAACGCATAGCTATATATATATCAAAAATATATATAAAAGTTTAAGCGTAATCACTTCTTTTAAGTCACATCAGTGTAGAATTTCGGTTTATTTGGTCCATTTTGGTACACTTTAGTCCATTTGGTCCAATTTGATCAATTTTGGTTCATTTCTATGTTCTATCCAATTCAATCTATTCAGTCAAATTTAGTCCTATTCAGTCCACTTTGGTCAAATTGGACCGAAAGGACTGAAGTGTACCAAAATGGACCAAATAAACCGAAAATTTGGTCCGTTTTGGTCATTTTGGTTCATTTTGGACTAATTGGATCTTAAAATTATTTTTAAAATTTTTTTGGGAAATATAATTATATGAGTAAGATATTTCCTAAAATATATCTTTTGTTTTATTATAACTAGTCGCAGACCCGCACATTGCGCGGGATAATTTTCTAGGGTAATCTCATTAAATATATTTGGGGTAATAAGAAATAACACTCTCCCCTTTTGTTTATATTAATAACATAATATTTTAAATTTGTTTGTAAATATTTAACCATGGTTAGTAAAAACATTACTCATAAATTTAGAATTAAAATATAAAATTTATAAAGTACCAAAACATTTGAAACGACAAATCTCTACATAACTCATTGGAAAAAGAAACGGGAAAAAAAAAAAAAAAGCAAAAGTCACTACTTAATATTTTGAAATACACTTTAATTTAAAATTTTAAAATAAGAGATTTTAATTCTAAAATTGAGGATAATTTTGGAAACTTACACTTAAGCACAGGTTAGTACATAATATTTTAATATTAATTTAACAAAGTTTGGTCAAACAAATGTAAATGGTGAAATTTTTATTTCCCTTTAAATTTGGGGTGAAGTGTTATTTCTTCAAATCTTAAAGAAGAGGAATGTAATTACCCCTATTATTATTATTATTATTATTTGATTTTTCATTTTATTTTAAGTTAATAAAAACCTTATATATAACTTTTTATTTATTTATAGAATATACATTTTTTTTAAACATTTACATATACATTTTTTTAATGTGAATCTTTACATAACCTTAAATAAACACTATATATTTCACTTCTTTAGATGTGTAAAATCATAGACTTCATAATGATAGTAGCTAATTAGTTTTATCACCTTTTTTTTTTTTTTTTATAATCTCATTTGTAACGTTTCTTACTATCATCATATATTTACTGGTTGATATATTGCATAACAGTAGTGTTAAATGAGATGTAGCATCATTCATTAGATTTTTAATAGTAATTGTGTATGAAGATTATATATATATATATATATATATAAGGTTAAATGAAATTTTAAAAAAGGAATTTTAAAATTTTCTAACTTTATTTTTTATGTAATGTATGAGATGTAGCATCATTCATTAGATTTTTAATAGTAATTGTGTATGAAGATTATATATATATATATATAAGGTTAAATGAAATTTTAAAAAAGGAATTTTAAAATTTTCTAACTTTATTTTTTATGTAATGTATATTATTACAGGAGAAGATCTCCTTTTAGTTATGAATGGAAATATGGTTTTCATGATTAGAGTTTGATTAGTTTTAAGTTTAAATGTATTACTAATTTACTATGATTATGTTTAATTATTGATTAGTGATTTAATATTTTAAGTGAATGTAACGGTTGATTTTATTGCACTGTAAAGTTTTTAATGTTATCTGTATGGTCATATTTATTTTATTTCTTTACTTCTCCTTACAACCTCTTTGTTTTCCAATTAACAGTTACTAATTGACATTTGATTTTTTTTTTCCATTATCTACTCTTTATTACTTTGATTATTTTTTTCTTTACCATCCATCTCTCTCTCTCTCTCCATTGGCAACCTATTGTTTTCCAAAATTTGATATTTATTTTATTGCATTAAATATGCATTGTAGATTTTTTTTTTTTTTTTTTTACATTTAATTTTGCTACCCTTAAGTTTTTTTTTTTTTTTTAAGAACCTTGCTACCCTTAAGTTAGTATACCCATAACTATTAGTTTCTTTGTGTTATATTTGGTTTGATATCCTCATTATTATTATTTTAATTTAGTGGTTCCCAATTGGCATTTGTTTTGTATTACAATTTTCCCTTGATGTATTGGATTTGAGAATGAGTGTATCCCTAGCATTAGTCCACTTTATGTGGACACTTTTATTTATTAAATTTAAGTAAAATTTTTAATTTTTAATTTTTTAAAATAAAAATGAGAGAAAATATAAATAATTTAATGATGTGGAAGATGCGGGGATATGAAGAGTGATATTAAGGTAGAAGGTAGGCGGGAGATGAAAAGATAAAAGGAATGATAAAGGTTGGACAAAGTGTAAATGTAAAAAAAAAATATATATATATATATATATATAATTTTTAAGGATAATTTTATTTATTTGAATTTAAATAAAATATTCCATGTTTAATTTTTTAAAATAAAAAAGGAGAGAAAATATAAATAATTTAATGATGTGGGAGATGTGACTAAATTTAAATATTGAATAACATAAGATGATAAGGAAAAAAAAATTTTAAAAAAAATATAACAATAACTACCAATAAAGAGAACAATTACACATAAAAGATTTTTGTTCTTTCTTATAACTCTAATAAAGGTGTATGATTTTTTTTTAATATATGTGTAGGGACACGATTCTCAAACGGCCCAACAATGACGTTGGGCTCGCACGTGAAGGATCCTCACAATAAGATTTGTAGAGAGTGGGCTTGAAAAGCTAGCGTTTGGTCACGGGGCGTTGGTCCAAACCGGACTTTAGGGAAACTCAGATAAGAAAAGGCTTCAGCCTGGATATCCAAGCCCTACAGCTTTGTGACTTGAGGAATTGGACTCCTCGGATCATGTCCGAGGAGCACTAATGTCTTTCTCCGGTTACCCGGCGGTGGGTTTTTCGTGGTGGTGTACATATATTGTCCGGGCATTCTCATCCCTGGAGTCTTTTCCAGGAAGTGAGATGGGGACCTCCACTTCGTTACCTTATGTTTCCTTTTATATTATCCTGTGTTTGCTGTCCTTCGTCCACGTGTAGGGTTAACTTTTCTAGGACTGACATTTGTCCCGTCAGTCTAATCCCAGAATTGGTGGGGATGGTAGATAAAGCCTAAGAATCCAGTTCTGTTAGGTGTATAGTTTTATCTGGGAAGGGTAATAAGGGTAACTTTCCCAAGATATTTTAGATCTTCTTACGGATTTGTTCTTATAGCTCTCTTTTACCCCTTTTGTCAAGGGAGCTTTAAGCTTACCGAGGACTAAACCGTCCTCGGCTGCATATCTGAGCCATCCTAGGCCTTATACTTTTAAGCTTGGGCCATAACTTTTTTCAGTTTGGGCCTGCGGGCTCCCCATGAGCAAGTGGGCCTGGCCCATAAACTATTGGGCCCCACAATAGCCCCTCAAAACCCTGCTGTCCAACATCTTGGTTGGAAAGGTGGGTTTTGGTGATACCGAGCCTTATTATGGTTCATTTATTTCAGCCCTTGAATGACGTTGGCGACCCTTCAACAACGTAGAGAATGTACCAGTCTATGAGCCGTTCCCCTAAATTTGCGCACGTTGCCCTTATGCCGTTTGGGTATCCGAGGCGCGTCTTTAATATCTTCCCTTTACGAAACCTCCCAGATCTAACGGCTATTGATGGCGTGGGAGAACGAAACGGCGTATTCTTAATTGTAGATTTCCCTGGGGATCCGAACGTGTTATGTACCCTTGTCTTCTTCCCCTATATAAAGAGAGAAGACAAAAACTGATTTTATCATACTTGAATCCTTCATATTCCTCCCAGAGTCCACTCCTTCCCTCTGGTTGTGCCTTATTTGATAAAAGGTTCACCACAGTAATCAGCCATGAATAAACCCTTTCATTCCCAAAAACACCATGTCCTAATAAAACTCGAGATGGCTCGGTCAGGGCAAGGATGGCGGAGACTCAAGATTTGTCTCCCCTTCCTTTTAGCCAAAATCCGAAGCAGGGACTCGTCACATCTCACTTTCGGCGTGACCAAGTCAAAGACATCCATTATCACCACCATCCGCTCTGTCATGAGCATATCTAACATGGCGCCAACGTGTTAGGAGTCAGGACTAGGGCAGGGACTAAGTGCCCCTGCTTCTTCCTCTCTTCGTTCACTGGCGCCCCCCTTTGCCTCTCTTTCTTCTTCTATCCACCACCAGATCCATCCTGGTGCTTTTCCTTCTCCCTCTTTTGCTCATTTCTCTTTCTTTTCATCTCTTCTCTCTTCTTCTCCTCCTTCCTACTCATGTCCTCCATCTTCTTCATTCATCTCCTCCATCTTCTTCTTCCTTTGCGCTCCTTGATGACAAGAGCTTGCTGAAGTGCTTCCATGTGTTCCAATTCTTCTTCCTTCTCCTTTATCTTTTTCTAAAGAAGGTTCTTCTCCTGATATGAGCAGTACTGAGGCAGAGATTGGAGAGACTTTGAAGGCGAGTTTAAAAGACATCTGACTGTTTACTTATCTGTATTGCGGATGCTATTGTCGCTTTGGCAATTCATTTTTGTATAGGCTTGTTTAAGCCCTTCTTTGTACGTTATAGTAATTTTTCATATTAATAAAAGTTATTGTTATTCTACTTCGCATGTTCTGTTTATATGTTTTAATAAATTTGCGAGCACTGCTCGGCACAATAGTATAGCATTTGAATCAATGACAACTAAGGCCAAAATACTTGCTAATAAAAAGATGCCACCATAACTTTAATAAAATTATTCGACATGGCAATGCCGACCAGTGAGGAACGAGACTCACCTTAAAATTAGCCGAGATAAGGACTGAGTGTTTGATACGGTGTAAGAAGTAACCATCCGAGGACATGTCGCCCGCAAAATGATCAGTTTCCTTAGGCTAATGAACATTGGGTCGTTTCGCCATCTTCTTAACACATTGGCCTTAACCTTTTGCAGTATTTTGAGCTAAGAACCTTCCCCATCCGAGTAGTTGGTTTCCCCAAAAGGCTTAAGTCCGAGGACTTCGCAACGCCTGGGTTCTGTCTAAAACTTGTGTTTTTTCTTTTGCGTACTTGGTTTCCCCATAGGTTTGAGTCCGAGGACCATGCAAGTCCTAGGTTCTATCCAAAACTTTTTTGAGTTCAGATTCTCCCCTTCCTCAGGTATTTCACGAGGCGCCGAGTAGGGGTTGTTCTCGGCAATGGCTATTTCTTGGCGTGGACCATAGTTCCTGGGTCCTCATGCAGAACGGGCCTGAGCCGCGAATTCACTAGGCCCACGAATTAAGAGGTATCTCTGCAGCCTTTGACCACGCGGTACTCTCTGACGTCCCAATGATTGAGGTGCGCCTTTACGAGGCTTCTTTAATCTTGGGGTTGCAGTTGACGTTGGAAGTTGAGCCAGAACTATTTTGTCTGTAGCGTCCCTTGGGATGCTGCATGAATTAACTGTCACCACCTTATTCCCTTAAATAAATGGGAGAGATAGTTACTTTCCCTACACACAACTCCTTCAGCTTTCTCCCAAATCACAGCTCCTATACTCAGTGCTGTCCTCCCTTAGCATAACATGTTTGAGGCGAGGGTTGGGGAGAAGGAACTCTCTCCGCCACAGAATCGTCGTGTTCTCCTGAGACTCAAAATAGTGAGGTACAGGCACAGGAAGCATAAGTTCAAGAGAATACTCCATTTCGACCGAGGGGAGAGGGTGTCTCTCCCCCTTTTAGTCAAAATCCGAAGCAGGTTCTGTTCATGCCAGAGTTTTGGTGTGTCAGAAGAAAGATTCTCCGCCGTCAGCGCCTCTGCCTTGTGGCGGGAAAATATTTAGAGAAAGCCCCTCAACTTCCAACTCCCTGCACCTTTCCTTCAGCGGTGTCAGGCTCAAGTTGGGTTTCTTTTGCTGCCTGAGTCATGGGCATGTAAAAGCATTGAGGAAGAACAAGGTCTTGGAGCAGTAGCCAACCTCTCCTCTGACCCACCTCATCGACTTTCTCTTATTCTCTCGTATCTTTCTTTTTGGTTATGTGGTTAGTTTTAGTAGCCAACCTCTCGTCTGTACTGCTCCTCGGCTTTGTTTTATTCTCTGCATCTTCCTACTCAATTATGTAGTGAGCTCTGACATAAGCTGATTCCAGCTTTTCATTGTACGCTGTACTATTTCTTTGTTTTAGTAAAAATAGAAATTTATTTACATGTTTTGAGTACTGATCCTTTGGGCATCATTACTTTGTGAATGGATGTGCTCCATGTGTGTGTTGCTTCAAGAATATTTAGAGCAAGATATCTTGAAACATAATCTAACTAATTCTAATTTACCAGTACTACCAGACATTATATCGATAATTCATAGTAAATCAAATTTAGGAAACTAACCGGGGTAACAGTTGAATATTCTGTGATAAACGCGCGAATACCGTCCAAGACTGATAATCCCTAAATAATCCATCTGAGCGGTCGACTGGGAAGTAGGGAGCTCCGACTGTGCTTTTGCGTACTTGGTTTCCCTCATAGGCTTGAGTCCGAGGACCATGCAAGGCCTTGGTTCTGTCCAAAACTTATGTTTTTTCTTTTGTGTACTTGGTTTCCCCATAGGCTTGAGTCCGAGGACCATGCAAGGCCTTGGTTTTGTCCAAAACTTATGTTTTTTCTTTTGTGTACTTGGTTTCCCCATAGGCTTGAGTCCGAGGACCATGCAAGGTCTTGGTTCTGTCCAAAACTTATGGTTTTTCTTTTGTGTACTTGGTTTCCCCATAGGCTTGAGTCCGAGGACCATGCAAGGCCTTGGTTCTGTCCAAAACTTATGGTTTTTTCTTTTGTGTACTTGGTTTCCCCATAGGCTTGAGTCCGAGGACCATGCAAGGCCTTGGTTCTGTCCAAAACTTATGGTTTTTCTTTTGTGTACTTGGTTTCCCCATAGGTTTGAGTCCGAGGACCATGCAAGGCCTTGGTTCTGTCCAAAACTTATGGTTTTTCTTTTGTGTACTTGGTTTGCCCATAGGCTTGAGTCCGAGGACCATGCAAGGCCTTGGTTCTGTCCAAAATTTCTGGTTTTTCTTTTGTGTACTTGGTTTCCCCATAGGCTTGAGTTCGAGGACCATGCAAGGCCTTGGTTCTGTCCAAAACTTATGGTTTTTCTTTTGTGTACTTGGTTTCCCCATAGGCTTGAGTCCGAGAACCATGCAAGGCCTTGGTTCTGTTCAAAACTTATGGTTTTTCTTTTGTGTACTTGGTTTCCCCATAGGCTTGAGTCCGAGGACCATGCAAGGCCTTGGTTCTGTCCAAAACTTCTGGTTTTTCTTTTGTGTACTTGGTTTCCCCATAGGCTTGAGTCCGAGGACCATGCAAGGCCTTGGTTCTGTCCAAAACTTATGGTTTTTTCGCAGGTCAACCCCTTGACCCTGACGGGGAGGGCTGATTTGGGGTCGGAAGCCCCTAGAGATGCCCGTGCCGTTGGCGCTACAGGATGTAAGCCCTGGTGCAAGTTTATATCAGAGCAACAACTTCAGATCACCGGAGATGGGGAAAAATTCGCGAATCTCCGCTTGCTAGAAGGTTGACTCATGCGCCACCTGCGCCAACGCGCAAGCCTTCCCACAGACTGTGCCAATTGTAGGGACACGATTCTCAAACGGCCCAACAATGACGTTGGGCTCGCATGTGAAGGATCCCTCACAATAAGATTTGTAGAGAGTGGGCTTGAAAGGCTAGCGTTTGGTCACGGGGCGTTGGTCCAAACCGGACTTTAGGGAAACTCAGATAAGAAAAGGCTTCAGCCTGGATATCCAAGCCCTACAGCTTTGTGACTTGAAGAATTGGACTCCTCGGATCATGTCCGAGGAGCACTAATGTGTCTTTCTCCGGTTACCCGGCGGTGGGTTTTTCGTGGTGGTGTACATATATTGTCCGGGCATTCTCATCCCTGGAGTCTTTTCCAGGAAGTGAGATGGGGACCTCCACTTCGTTACCTTATGTTTCCTTTTATATTATCCTGCGTTTGCTGTCCTTCGTCCACGTGTAGGGTTAACTTTTCTAGGATTGACATTTGTCCCATCAGTCTAATCCCAGAATTGGTGGAGATGGTAGATAAAGTCTAAGAATCCGATTCTGTTAGGTGTATAGTTTTATCTGGGAAGGGTAATAAGGGTAACTTTCCCAAGATATTTTAGATCTTCTTACGGATTTGTTCTTATAGCTCTCTTTTACCCCTTTTGTCAAGGGAGCTTTAGGCTTGCCGAGGACTAAACCGTCCTCGGCTGCATATCTGGGCCATCCTCGGCCTTATACTTTTAAGCTTGGGCCATAACTTTTTTCAGCTTGGGCCTGCGGGCTCCCCATGAGCAAGTGGGCCTGGCCCATAAACTATTGGGCCCCACAATATGTTTTAGTATTTTTTTTTTTTAATTTCCCATTAGAAAGTCTTCTTTTTCCCTTTTATAGTTTTGATTGAATTCTAATTTGGATTAATACTTTGTTGTTTTTGGAAATAGGAATTTGAATATGCCTACCAATTGTTTTATTAATAAATTATTATAAAATCTATTTTTTTTTCTTTAGTTTTATTTTAATTTTGGTTAAGATAACATTGTAATTTTGTAATATTTTTTTATTATTATGATAATTTCCTTATTCATTAAGAAATGAGTTGTATATTAAGCAAATGTAACACACTTCAACAAAGTTAGAAGAATATGATTCACTTTAAAAAATATTAATCAAACACATAAAAAATAATAAAATGATATATTTGTAGAGATAAAAAGATTAAAAAAATACGTGTAAATTTTTTTTTTTAAAAAGACAATACTTGAAGTAATTGTTACTTTTTATATATTACACTTCATTACATAATATTTATATTCCTACGCATCGCATGAGTCTGCGACTAGTTTCCTGTAAAAACTAAATGATTCTACAAGTCTTCTATTGTGGAATAAATTCTAATCTTATGTTGCTAAATGCAAATGTAGTAGAAACATGGTGAGAGAGAATAATGGTTTGTGCTCATGGTTAGTGTAATAAGCATGTAATGTGATTGTGGGCTTCCTATATAATAGGATCTTTTGTGACTCTTAGAGCAAACAAAATTTCGCCCTTGTCCCCGCCCAAAAAAATTTCCTTTTTAATTATTGTAGATTTAAATTAGCTCAATTGGAAAAAAACAATCATCATGAATCGGTCCTTATAAGTTGAAATTCAATAATATTTATTAAAAAAATAAAATTTTATAACTTTTCATTTAGTTGTACATATAAAGCAAACATTCAGCCACTGCAAAATGCAGATTAATACAACTCTAGAGCTTATCAGTACAAGAATCTCCTCGGAGTTGTTCCTAGAGTTCAACTGGACCCTAATGTTATCATATCCTCTCAACTTCTCCAAACATTTATTTAAAAATTAAAATTCATCTAACATTTCGATATCTACATGATAAAACTAAAAAAGTGATAAAGCCCTTTTCTCACTATTGACATTATGTTGAAAATTCACTGCCTAACTGTTTTTTTTTTTTTTTTGTGCTCTTTTTTATATGATTTTTTTTATTAATTTTTTTTTTATAGAGATTTCATTTGCTCCACCAAGTATTCATTCCCACGAAAATAATAATAATATAATTGACACAAAAACAAATACATAATTGATGATGGTGAAAGTGTAACCGGATGGAGACTTACGATGAATATCAAAGGATATGCTCCTTTAATATCTTGTCTCTAATCCAATAAACAAAGGCTCTTGTCCCCTTTTGGTACAAGTCTATACAGAATTCAATTGTTTTCAATCTTTTCTTTTCTATGTAAGAAAAAACCATCAACCTTAATTAACCCAAAAAAATAACCATCAACATTAATTAGAGTTATAAGAAAGAACAACAATAGGATAACATTTAACAATTAAAGAGAGAAAAAAAATTAAAAACAAATCTAAATGGCATTAACCAAAGTAGAGTTTTAAAGAACACAAAATTTTATCAATCTAAAGCAAAGATGCAAGATAAATAAATAAAACTCACCAAAAAATATTGAGAGAGAGAGAGAGCCTTTTTTGTGAGAGAAAACCATGCATAGATGAAAGAGATAGTTATAAATTTATAGTAAGATGGTGTGAATAAGAAAAGACAAAATAAAGGAAGATGAAGAGGAAAATGAAGAATGATATTAATGTAGAGGGTAGTGGAGAGATGAAAATGTAAGGAATGGAGAAAGGTTGAAAAAAACGTAAATATTAAAATAAAATAAAAAGTAAATGTTAAAAATAATTATAGGAAAATTGAAAAGAAAAATGATAAAAATGTGAACGCTGATGTGGCTCAATTGGAGCGTAGTAATAATAAATATTACGCTTCAGCTTTTAGATATACTAGTCGTAGACTCGCGCGTTGCGCGTGATAATATTATTGTTTTAGTTATTATTGGTTAATAGTTTTTTTTTTTTTTTTTTGAGAAAGATTATTGGTTAATAGTTGGTTTTTCATTTTCTTTCAAGTTAATATATTGGCTTTAAAAAAATATACAATCTAATATATTAATTCAACAACAATAATAATAATTGTAGGAGCTCGATTTTAGTTGACCCGATTCTTGTTAGTCAAATCTTGGCCCAAAAAGTCCCACACAATGAATTTCTGTAGAGAATGGACTAAAGAACTTGATTCCAGCTGGCTTAAGCGGTTTGTTGCATGGACTCAGGAGACACAGAAACAAGAACAAAATGAGGTAACAGTGAAAAGAGATCCTTCTCAGATGATATGGTCTCCAACTTGATTAACGGGCACAGATTCATGCAAATAAAACCTCTACCATGTTCTGTCCTCCCTCTCTCTCTGTTTTTCTCGTCTCCCTCTCTTGGGGGACTTTTACATATTATATAGACCATTTTCTATCATCTGAGCTTTACACTTGTTGATCATCCAAACCCCTACTTGAGCACATGTCCCATCAGACACCCTTATTAGTTCTTTGTGAGTTGCAGTGACCAAGGTGGCAATGTTCAGGGGTCTTCTCTTCATTAATGCGGCCAGGAGAGTAGCTGTGGTGCATTTAATGTGATGGTGGCAGCCTTTGCTGAGATATTTTAGGTTTCCTTTCTTTTTACGTGCTTGGAAGGGAGACTACAGTAGTTGGAATGCACCTTTGATCCGGACTTTGGAACGTCCGAGGAGGAATTACTCCTCGGACGTGTTCTCTTTGCCCATGTGGGCCTGGATAGGAATTCTGGGCCACGACATCTCCTCGGACAGACGGGTCCTCGGACGGGCCCAAGGCCCAGCCAATCTATTATTCTAGGCCGGTCCCCATACTAATACTGTTGAATAAATAATATGAGAATAAAAAAAGTAAAAATAAAATATATAACAATAAACACCAAATTAATTATCTCTAAATAAATACCAAATTATTTAAATCATATTATGTAATATTATAATATAACATTCTTATATACTATCTTTAATTCTTTACAATGCAATATGATAAAATTTAACAACCAAAGTTAAAAAAAAAAAAAAAAAAAAAACAACAACAACACAATTAAATTGCATCAAACTTAAAGTAGAGTTCTAAAAAACACAAAAATTTCTCAACCTAAAGGAAAGATGCAAAATATATATATCACCAAAAATTGAGAGAGAGAGATAAATTTTTTTGTGAAGAAAAATTATGCATATAATGGAAAAGAGAATGCCAAAATTATACTAAAAAGATAACAATAAGAAGAAACAAAATAAAGGGAAAAATGAAGAGTGATATTAAGAGAGAGGGTAGTGGGGAGATGAAAATGTAAAGAGAAAGAGAAAGGTTGGAGAAAGTGTAAATGTTAAAAAAAGTGAGTAGAATTTAATTTATTTAAATTTAAATAAAATATTATATGTTTAATTAAAAAAAAAAGAAAATATAAATAATTTAATTATATGGAGGATGTGATTGAGTTTAAATATTGAATAAAATAAGATGAAAAGATTAAAAAAGTAAAAATATAATATATATATATATATATATATATTTATATATAACAATAAACACCAAATTATCCAAATCATATTTTGTAATAGAATAATATATCAACTTAAATTGTACCAACCCAACGTAGAGTTGTAACAAACACAAAAATTTATCAACTTAAGCAGAGATGCAGGAAAAAGTGTAATTATTAAAAAAAAGTAAATGTTAAAAAATAATTATAGGAAAATTGGAAAGAAAAATGATAATAACGTGGATGCTGATGTGGTTCAACGTGATTACAGTAACATTAAACGCTACGCTACGCTTCAACTTTTAGCAATATATAGATATAAATATAGATATTACAACTTATAACCAAACTTATGAATAAGTCTAGTTACCGTTATAATTCAAATACAATATATCAAACGTACCTTTAATTTTATGTGTCTCTCCATATTTATCGTCTTTTCTCTTTTTATTTTTCAAATTCTACAAAAACAAATCCAATCATGCACCTCTATTCCCTAATTCCCACTAGCTACAAAAAAAGGCAATCGCTCAAAACGTACGAACATACCATTTGTTCTTAAAAATTTTCATTATATTGCTTTCTTTATCCCTTTGTCTGTCTCTCTTTCTCTAATTGCTCCACACTAGTATAATAATAAAATACTACTCTACAAATAAGCAATAAACCAATTAAACGTCCACGCGCGTGCTAGAGTATTGGTAGTTTTAGTGGCCTCAACTAGGAAATAAAATCAATTGATATTTTTAGTACTGTTGACTTCAGCTGACAGCTGAGTTTGATCTAAAAACAGTGTTTTTCTCCTTCTTCTGCTTCAAGACTTTACAGAGACAATTACAGCAACTGGAGAATGGATGAAATGGAAGAGATAGAGATTGTCATAGTTGGTGGTGGCATTTGTGGTCTTGCTACTGCTCTTGCTCTTCATAGGTACTGTCTATTCACTTCTTTTCTTGACTTCTTTCTTATACCATGTTCAGTAACTTATAACTTCTGAGACATAAAAACCAAACAAAGTGAAATATGGAAATGTGTATAGGAAGGGTATCAAAAGTGTAGTATTGGAAAAATCAGAGACACTGCGTGCAACAGGAGCAGGTATCACTATTAGGGCAAATGGTTGGTGTGCTCTTCATCAACTTGGTGTTGCCTCAAACCTCAGACTAACTTCCCTCACTGTGCAAGGGTAGGTCCTTTTTATTATTTGATAGATGTGTCATATATCAAATTCATAGCTTGACACTAAGAAAAAAGATTAGTGAAGTAGTTGTTCAAATTTAAGTCTATATGTGTGTGCTGTGTGGAATTGTATATTTTTCTTATATTAATGTATTCTACTCAACACAGGGGGAAAAATATAAGTGTTGCTAGTGGAAAGCAACAAGAAAGACCATTTGAGTAAGTTCCTCTGCTTCTAAATTAGCCATCTTTACTGTGTGTGCAGAGGCCAAATCTGAAAATTATGTGAACTTCAACTCAGTAATCTTCAAACCAAATGATATGACAATAATAATGCCTTGAGTTCCAACTAGTTGCTTCAAATTTTGTTCTTTTTTTATCTATGTCTAAGACCATATTCTTCAAATATTTTGCATAAATGAGCTACTTAAAAAAATAAAATAAAATAAAAAGCATTGTTTCTTACTCAAGACAGATAGAGAATAAATATTATGATATGTTGAATATGTTTCATCACTTGATTGCTTTCAAAATGAAAACAACTACTTTTTAAGTTACAAAGATTCGTGAAGGGTATGACAAGAGAGTTGATTGAAGACTCAAAGCCTATCCTACTTAACTATGTAATATACACAAGAAGTCCTTTAAAAGGGGGAATAAAAGTCCTTAATAAGGATTAAGGAACCCTATAACCAATTTTTCGAGATGTCTACAGGAAGGGGGAAATTCGATGCTTGAGGCGAAGTGAGCTTATTAAAGGCCTAGCAGAAAACTTGCCTCCTGGCACAATACACCTTGGATGCCAAGTACTCTCCATTACACTAGACCCACTTTCTTCCCATTCAATTATTCAACTCCAAAATGGATGTGCCATCAAGGCTACGGTATTCTTTCATTAATTTTGTTTAGACAGATGGATTTATATCATTTTGCTCAATCAAATTGGATGACATACCCTGTGTAGTTATTGTGAGCATCACTTTATAAATCTTATTATCATCAATTTTGAGGGGGCTTTGGAATCATTTTTTGGGGCCAATTGGGTCTACAACTCAACTAAAATTACTTTGGAGTTCTCATAGGTTCAATCAAAATATATGAGAAATTCTCTCAATGAAAATGCCATATTGAAATTTCCTGAATTTGTAATTTATAGAAAACAAATCTTAGCATTTCCAAAAACTAGTACTAGCTTTCTCCAGGAATGTACATAAACATTGCTGAGGCAACTCAAATCCTAAGTTGTGTTAATCAATTGCTTCAAGCAGTGGAAGACTCTTTTGAGACTGCTGATCAAATGCTGGAAAATATATTAGCAAGAATAATTTATAGCCACCACTTTTTGACATATTACTTCTGAATTCAGACACCCATCTAAAGCATTCAAGGTCAAGGTGGCTATACTGCTACAGACCTAAAGTAATAACGAATATACGATGAAAATAATACACTTAAAAATTTTAATCTCTCCTTAGTATTGCTAACAATTGAAGAGAGTTTAATCGCTTCTTTTTTTTAATAAGAAATTATTTTTAACCTTTTACCGATCATATCACAGGTTTTGATTGGATGTGATGGAGCCAACTCAGTTGTTGCAGGTTTTCTTGGGCTAAAACCAGTGAAATTTTTATCATTATCACAGGTTAGAGGTTTCACTAAATATCCAAGTGGTCATGATTTCAAAAATGAAATTGTCCAAGTCATAGGAGGCCATAGTAAGATTGGGAGGATCCCAATTGACAATAAGTTGGTCTATTGGTTTGCAACTCTCAAAATGAATCCAAAAGGTACACTCCAAGATGACAAAATTTATCTTCAACTGTTGCTTCTTTATGCATGTCACAACCTAAGGAAAGCATCATGTTGATATCTACATCAGTGCCATACCTCAAAAGAACTAGTAAGTAACAATTAGGTTTCATCAATCTAGTTCAAATCCAATATAGGACACACACTTACACTGATACAATCTAATGATTCTAATCTTGTCTATCCCTAATGTCCTTGTCAGGTTGTGCCCCCAAGCCATATGACATTAACACATCTACGCCAGACCTTAAAAAGACTAGTCAAGTTATAGTTGCAATTCCCTGTAATCGTTTATAGAGCCCAAATCAGCCTAGTATACATCTGATATTGGACCCAGTACACGTTCATGCAACACACACTCATCCAAATCAATCCACATAATCAAGGGAATTGTAATGTATGTTCGAAAAAATTATTGTTAGAGATAGTAACTTATAATTTAAATTGGAAGTAACATTGATCTATAGTGTAGGTATGTAAGGATACATTGGGAAATTTCAATATACCAGGCTAGGGTTGGAAGTACTACAAAGTATTTGGAATTGCAAGTGAAGATTTTGATTGCTCGCTCCCATGAATATAGGCATACTGTCGAACCACATAAATCTCCATGTTGATATTTTCTCTTTTAAACTAAATCTTCAACAATTTTCCATTTGAAATTTGTTTAGTTTAAAAGGGTAAAAACTACATTGCACACCCATGGAATTTCGCATGAGCTTGGTGGTGTCAACCATGCCAGTCAAAGGGCATTGGCCTATCAGTACCTAACAAGATATAAAGTGTACCTATCCTCATTTTGAAATAATTCAATAGCAAGAAAAGTTCTCTGATAAGACTATCTAAGATCAAGTAATAATTTGGCAGCAACCCCACACCCTGCTATACATCTGCAGTAGAGGAATGGAAGTAGCTTGTTGATTTGTAGTTTTGAGCCAAACCTGCAGTTTGTTCCCAAATGCTCCAGCTGTTGACAGTCCAGGACCAATTGTCAAGACGATCACAATCCAAAATAATCTGTGATTAAGGATATAAGTGTTCCCATATAATCTCAAAGTAATATGCAAATTATTAGAAATTAAATTTAATGATATTTCCCCTGCAGTGCCAATATGTTACTTGCTTTCCAGTAATTGTGTTGTTACTGTGGCAGCAGGCTCAAATTTTCACGGAAGTGTTTATTTATTATATGAACAGATGTGGTTGCGAAGGATCCAGAGCTCCTTCAACAAATGACTCTTGAATCAATTAAAGGCTTCCCTACAAAAATGTTAGACATGGTAAAACACAGTGACCGAGACTCTCTCTCTATCTCACGCATGAAATATCAAGCACCATGGGACATACTACTAGGAAGTTTTAGAAAAGGAACAGTGACAGTGGCTGGAGATGCCATGCATGTCATGGGTCCGTTCTTGGGACAGGGTGGCTCAGTAGCTTTAGAAGACGCAATCATCTTAGCAAGGTGCTTGGCACAAAAGAGGCATGAAATTGATATTAAGACCAATGGAAACCAGGTGATAGCGTACAAAGTTGGAGAAGCATTGGATCAATATGTGAAAGAACGGAGGATGAGATTGGTGCGGTTGTCAACACAAACTTATCTCACTGGTATACTAATAAAAAATCCACCATTGCTAGTGAGATTTGTATGTAACATCCTAATGAAGGTTCTCTTCAGTGACTCCGCTGCTCATTCTCAATATGACTGTGGCCGCCTCTAAGATATGGCGTTTTAAGTTGAATTGTAGAATCTATAGGGAATTTTAACTTTGTTTAATTAGGATAAAAAAAATTGCTGTTTAAAACAGATACTCGTTGGGTGTGAACCCTTGTGCAGTGGTCTCAATAATGCTTAAAAATAATTTTATTGCCATTGTTTTATAAATTTTATTCTGTTCATCTTGTATTATAATCTATTTGAGTCATCTTTCTATGTTTTACTAGGACTGAACCATTGCTGCATCTCCAGATGTGTAGGATTTGGTTTGTCTGATCTTTGAAGAGGCAGTTTTCTGTTCCTCTAAAACAGCACATAAGGGAGGCCTGCTATCAAGAGTGGCATTTTTAAATTTTAAGTAACTATATGCAAATTGATCTTCAGTTAACAAGGATTGTTGTGCATCATTGCAGAGAGAAGATTTACCAGTCCAATTTCAAGTATTTTAACTCCCATGAGATGATAATTTCTTGTTACTATAGTTTCACATTGTGTATGTCTAAATGCTAGTAAAGTGTGAGAACATGGTCCCCAATTGGACAGCTTTAATGAATACTCCTACATTAATAGCCTTTATAAGATGGTAGGAGGGTGATTTCAAAATCAAATGACAATGATATTATATAACTTTATAGAGTGCAATGGCGGAACTTTGGTTCAAATTCTGGCAAAAGATTAAAAAGATGGAAAACAAAAGCCCTACGGAAAGTCCATTATATCTACCCAAAACCGTGTACCTCATGAAGATCTTTATTAAGGTGCCAAAGGTCATTCATTTCTAGGCAGCAAGAGTGCAAAACTCTCTCTCTCTCTCATGTTCACCCCACACAATATGTCAATGGTGAATGGTACTAACACAAGAAAAACTACTAATGGAAGTTCTCTATGGCAATTTGGTACTGAATTCCAATTCCATCAAGTAGTAGCCACTGCAGATGATTACCACAGATGGATCTCAGCTGCATCAAGGCTTGCATTTGACAATGAATTGAGAATGACAGAAAGATATGAAAACATAGATGGTGATGGTCACTGTAGAAAGAGTAATATTTTAGATCTATCACTGAAGCCTGATAAGTGGTATAAGACTCTGCCCTCCGATGAAATGCTGCTAGGAATGAGGTCTTGGGAAGCTTCATTTTTGTATGTAACAATGTGACAATGCAAGAGGATCTCTGCCGCCAACTTTTCAGTAATTTCTCTAATCTTCTTGTCATTGTTCTGTTAGATATTTCAGAGTTAGAATGAGTCATCAAATCCTTAAACTTCATGAGATGTTTCTCACATCACTTATGGGTTTGGTTCAAAGTTCAACCAAAATATATATATATAGGTATATATTTAGTTACCATGTCGTCCAAAAGTTACTATCTCAATTGAACTCAACCTACACAAATTTGTCCAATTAAAATTTGAAACTTATTAGTAGTATTGCTTCGTATTAAGCTATGAAAATATAGCAAATTAGAATTAATGTGTCATTACTTTCTTTCCAATTACTAATCCAATTCTGTTTGCCGGCTTACCTCAGAGATATAAGGACTCTGTTAGGGCAATAACCCCTGGCATACCCCTTTTTCTTTATAACTACAATTCTCACCAGCTGCATGGAGTATTCCAGGTATGAATGGTAAAAACCTTCCTTAAGGGGGCCTCTACTCTCAACAATTTGACTCAGCCTAGAAAATATTTAAAAAGCTAAATTAAGTCACAATTATATACACTTTTTCTTTCTACTTTTGAGTTACTTTTATTTACTTTGAAATGAAAAAAGGCAGTGAATTTTGGAGGAACATAGACCCAACAGCATGGGAAGACAAGAAGTTCAAAGGAGAATCAAGATTTCCAGCACAGGTAAAAAAGACTGGTGATGTGATCAATACATTCTCTTTTAACTTCTCTTTGTGAATTAGAACTTCAAAGGATTGACATTGTTAATACCTGACTTCATTTCAGGTTAGAATTCAAGTCAAGAAGAAATGCAAACCACTAGAAGAAGATGAATTTAGGCCAATATTGCACCACAATGATGGCCCAAATTTTTGATTGAAGCTCTCTGTGCCTGAGGTAAGCCTCTATGTCTTGCCTATATACTTGGTGTCAAAATTGTTACATGCCTGAATTAGTACATTCTTTAAAAAATAAAAATAAAAAAATAATAATAATAAATATTTAAATAAAAGGAGATTGATACATGCCTTAATCATTTCCACTAGGCACATATTGAGTTTCAAATTGAATTTATGGCAGACACTTGCATTGTTAGACTTCTTTAAAGAGAAGGATACCATGGCAACCACTTTTCTGAGTCCTGCTGCTTCTCTAATATCATACTGCATTATAAGGAAGCTGCAAACGAAAAGAGAGACTACACACAGAAGCGCACGCACATAATGCAATGGGATTTAATCAGATGAAATACCTATAACTTTCAAGTTTCAAAAAAAAAATTCTTCTTTTAAAATCAAAAGGCATCCTTTCTTGTCTTCAGTATAATGGATTCCAGCCTCATTATATGGAAACAGAAAATGGGGTTCTAGGATTTTAGCAACAAGGCCAGTTTCCTTGGAGAGTGATTGTATTAGCATTTTTATGAACTCCTACTTGAGAGGCTTTCAAACCCTGCACACCACATTTGATCAGAAAACCAGAAGAGGACAAACACAACGGTATTTTTTGGTGCAAAAAGAGAAGCAGCACACCACATTCATTGCTATGAAAAAAAAAAAAGAGGCTGTGCTGACTTCTGATAGGGTACATTTTTTTTACACCTAATTTTATTTAAGTACCACCTATTTATTTTCAAACACCACTAATAAGTTATTAAGCTTTCCCAAATATTTTTTACCCTATTATTGTGTTAACCACAAATATTTCATATCTTATTATCTAAATTAGGTCATGATATAAAATATCACAAAAAATCCAAAAAATTCATATCTTATCTAATTTTATTATCATTATTTAGCGGAGCTCAAAACTGGCCCTACGAGCCCAATTCACACACCACATTCTTTTTTAAAGCCTAAGACTACTTATACTTTGCAATATTTCAAAAGCCCAATTTTCATTAGTAATATCAAAAGGCTAATTTACGTTAGCATTATTAAAAGCCCAAGCTAGTAAAAAGCCCAAAATTATCAATACTTGACAAAATGCTATATCATAAGTATTTCACTTAAAATCCAATAATTAACAATGTTTTAAGTTTTTAAACCTATTACTATAATACTAAAAGCCTATGAAATCTATTTTATAAAACCCATGGTAACCATTTATGTTATGTGATACTATTCATTTTTCCAAAACCCATGGCAAACATATATCAAGCCTATGGAGAATTATGAATTTGTGTTACTAATATAAAAGCCCATGGAAAGTTATGATTTATCTTAAACCCATAATATTTATTTATTTCATATCATATTATAAACCCATGGTAACTATTTATATTACATAACACTATTCATTTTTCCAAAACTCATGACAAACATATATCAAACCCATGGAGAATTATGAATTTGTGTTACTAGTATAAAAGCCCATGAAATTTTTTTTTTTTTTTTGAGAGTTAGCCCATGGAAAGTTATAATTATTTATTTTAGACTTATGACATTTATTTATTTCAACCATATTATAAATCCATGGAATTTATATAATAAGAACCCATGGTCACTATTTATATCACAACATTCATAATATTTATTTACAAAACTCATGGTGATTATTCACCTTACAAGCCCATTATGATTATCTATAGAAAAACCTATGAGAATGTCACATTATTCCACTATAGTGGCTGTTACTATATTTTATTTGAAACCCATGGATATTGCCTCTGTTTAAAACCCATGGTAAATATTATTCTCAAGAAATATTAGAGGTTATTATTTAAAAGCCCCAAAGAAAATATCATTTACAAAATAATCTATGGCAAAAATTATGAGAAACTATTCAAACTGTTATTTAAAGCTCATGGAAAATAATACCCAAAACCTATCATAAATATTTATTAAATCTTATAAATACATTTCATTTTTACAAACAACTAAAGCCCATGTGGAATAAAGTCCATGGCAACATATGGTAGCTTTGTCCATTTTGTATGGCTCACAATGGGAAAGCAAAAGGATAGGCCCAAGTGGAAAGGACCACCAAGTCAAAGGCCCATCAAAATACTCAGTCCTCATGGCCAAGCCCAACATGAAGTCTCAACTAAAACAGCACATGTGTGCAAACTGAGCCAACTGGAGAACTCCATTCAATTCTGCCTTCTACTAGAGGTCACCTCAAGAAGCAACCAAGCTCCCAAACCAAATTAGGAGCTGGTCACTTGTCCCACTACCAACTCTGACGTGAACAATACCAGAGGCTGACACCTCAAGGCTAATGGGCAATAAATACCCTTCTTCTCCAAGTTTTGGTCACAACTCAAGGAAGTCATAATCAAGACCTCCAAACTCATGAAATTTTCAACTAAATAGTGTATTTTATTACTAAAAATGTATGTAATTAATTCATGAACCAAACTCATGAATCCTAAAGGAGAAAATTTGGGAACATGTGGTTTGGAGGGCATAAAGGGATCTCCAGCATGGGATTTAATAAGATGAAATACCTATAGCTTTCAAGTTTCAAAAAAAAAAAAAAATATATATATATATATATATTCTTTTAAAATCAAAAGGCATCCTTTCTTGTCTTCAGTATAATGGATTCCAGCCTCATTATGTGGAAACAGAAAAATGGGGTTCTAGGATTTTAGCAACAAGGCCAATTTCCCCGCAAAGTGATTGTATTAGCATTTTTATGAACTCCTTGAGAGGCTTTCAAACCCTGCACACCACATTTGATCAGAAAACCAGAAGAGGACAAACACAACGGTATTTTTTGGTGCAAAAAAAGAAGTAGCACACCACATTCATTGCTATGAAAAAAAAAGAGGCTGTGCTGACTTCATACCTAGATTCATACACCAAAGCTAAACTTAAATGCAGTCCAAGTAACATTATCATAAATTAAGGCTTTGCTGACTTCCTATAAAAAAAAAAGGTTTTGCTGACTTCATTTGAGTGTCGAATCAAATGGACTGAAGTGAACCGAATAGACTGAGATGGACTGAACTAAACTGAAGTGGACCAAGTATAACAAAGTAGATTCTGATAGACAGATTAAATAAATTGAAACTTTTATCAGAAATAGCCAAAAGAAAACCCTACCAAACCTAAAAAATAACACGTACCCAGCAACAAGAATTGAAAACCCAGATCAAAATTAACCAAAACAATAATAACAGAGACCCATTAACCAAAATTGACACCCAAATTAGAATCAACAAAGAAAAAACTCAAACAACTGTCATTTAACAAACACTTAAAAACCCCAAAGAAATTGTAAGGACACGATTCTCAAGCGGTCCAACGATGACGATGGGCTCGCACGTGATGGATCCCTCACAATAAATTTTGTAGAGAGTGGGCTTGAAAGGCTGGAGTTGGGTCACGGGACGTTAGTACAGGCCGGACATTAGATAAACCTAGACTGAAAAAGGCTTTAGTCCGGTTATCTAAGCCCATTAACTTTATGAATTGAGGGATTGGACTCCTCGGATCATGTCCGAGGAGCACTAATGTATCCTCCGGTTACCCGTCGATGGGTTATCCTTGGTGGAGCGTATATACTTTCCGGGCATTCTCATTCCTGGAGTCTTTCTTAGGCAGTGAGATGGATTCCCCTCTCTTTTTGTTACCTTGTGTTTTCTTTTATACTAGCCTACGTTCATTATCCCCCGTCCACGTGTAGGGTCGACTTTTCCAGGACAGAGATTTGTCCCATCAGTCTCATCCCGAAATTGTGGGAGATGGTCCATAAAGCCTAAGAATCCGGCTCTGTTAGGTGTGGTGTCATGTCAATGAAGGGTATTAAGGACTATTTTCCTGAGATATTTTCTGATCTTTTAAGTTTGCTTATACTCCACTTTCGTCAATGGGATTCTGGGTCTTCCGAGGACTGAGCGGTCCTCGGACGTATCTTTGAGCCATATCGGGCTCACTATTTTTGGGCTTGGGCCCTGGCCTCCTTTAGTTTGGGGCCTATGAACTCCCTATAAGCGAGCGAGCCGGGCCCATAAACTATTGGGCCCCACAATAGCCCCTCAAAACCCTGCTGTCCAACGTCTTGGTTGGAAATGTGGGTTTTGGTAATACCGAGCCTTAACTGCGGCTCATTTAATTCGGCCCTTGATCAACGTTGGCGACTCTTCACCTCCACGAGGAATGCGTCGGTCTACAAGATATTCCCTTCGATTTACGCGTGATGCGCTTATTCCGTTCGGTTATCCGTAGCACGCCTTTAATATCTTCCTTTTACGAGACCTCCCCAACCTAACGGTTACTGATAACGTGAGGGAATGAAACGGATGCACATTTATTCGCAGATTTCCTTGGGGATCAGAACGTGTTACGCACCCTCGTCTTACTCCCCTATATAAAGAGAGGACAAAAGGTGATTCTCCATATCTGAATCCCTCAAGCCCTTCTCATAGTTCATTTCTTCCGTCTGGTTATTCCTTATCCAATAATACATCCTCCATAATAGTCAACCATGAATAAATCCTTCCTTTCTCAGAAACGCCCTATCCTAACAAAACTTGAGATGGCTCGGTCAGGGCAAGGATGGCGGAGACTCAAGATTTGCCTCCCCATTCTTTTAGCCAAAATCCGAAGCAGGGACCCGTCACACCTCACTTCCGGTGTGACTGAGTCGAAAGCCTCCCTTGTCATCTCCATCCGCTCTCTCATGAGCATACCTAATATGGCTCCCCTTCTCCCTCTTTTGCTCCTTTTACTTTCTTTTCATTACTTCCCTCTTCTTCTCCTCCTTCCTACTCATGTCCTCCATCTTCTTTTTCCCTTGCTTTCTTCAGCGACAAGAGTCTGCTGAAGTGCTTCCATGTGTTCCAATTCTTCTTCCTTCTCCTTCTCCTCGGTAAAAGGTTCTTATCCTGATATGAGCAGTACTGAGGCAAAGATTTCAGAGAGACTTTGAAGGCGCTTTCAGAAGACTCATGGCGGTTTACTTATCTGTATTACAGATGTTATTACTGCTTCGGCAGTTCATTTTTGTATAGGCTTGTGTAAGCCCTTCCTTGTACGTTGTAATAATAATTTTTCATATTAATAAAAGTTACTGTTATTCTATTTCGCATGTTCTGTTTATATGTTTTAATAATTTTGCAAGTTCTGCTCGGCACAGTAGTATAGCATTTGAACCAATGATAACTAAGGCCAAAATACTTGCTAATAAAAAGACGCCACAATAACTTTAACAAAATTATTATTTGACATAACAGTCCGACCAGTGAGGAACGAGACTTACCTTAACATTAGTCGCGATGGGGACTAAGTGCTTGATAAGGTGCAAGAAGTAATTATCCGAGGACATGTCACCCTTTCAATGAGCAATTTCCTTAGGCTAACGATCATCGGTTCGCTACGCCATATTCTTAGCACGCTGGCCTTAACCTTTTCCAGTATTTAAGCCGAGAAACTTCTCCATCCGAGTAGTTGATTTCTCAAATGGCCCGAGTCCGAGGACTTCGCACAGCCAGGGTTTTGTTTAGAACGTATACTTTTTCCTTTAGGTGCTCGGTTTCCCCATAGGCTTGAGTCCGAGGGCTATGCAAGTCCTAGGTTCTGTCCAAGACTTATAAGATATCTTTTTTATGTTCTTGGTTTCCCTCTAGGCTTGAGTCCGAGGACCATGCAAGTCCTAGGTTCTGTCCAAGACTTATAAGATATCTTTTTCGTACTTGGTTTTCCCATAGGCTTGAGTCCGAGGACCATGCAAGTCCTAGGTTCTGTCCAAGACTCTATGAGTTCAGATTCTCCCTTTCATAAGGCATTTCCCAAGGAGCCGAACAGGGGTTGTCCTCGGTCACGGCCATTGCTCGGCGTGGGCCACAGTACCTGGGCCCTCACGCAAAGCGGGCCCGGGGCCACGAATCCACTTGGCCCATGAATTAAGAGATATTTCTGCAACTTCTGGCCACGTGGTACTCTCTGATGTCACAGTGACCGATGTGCGCCTTTACGAGGCTCTTTAATCTTGTGGTTGCAGTTGATGTTGGAAGTTGAGCCAGGACTGTTTTGTCTGTAGCGTTCCTTGGGACGCCGCGTGAGTTGACTGCTATCACCTTGTCTTTTCAAATAAATGGGAGGGAGAGAAAGTTGCTTTATATACGCACAAATCCTTCAGATTTTCTCCCACATCACAGCTTCCATATCCGGAGCTCTCCTCCCTTAACATAACATGTTTAAGGCGAGGGTTGGGAAGAAAGAACTTTCTCCGCCGCAGATGCACCCTGCCTTCATGAGACTCAGAATAGTACGGTATGGGCACAGGAAGCTTAAGTTCAGGAGAACACTTCATTTCGACCGAGGGGGAAGGGAATCTTTCCCTCTTTTAGTCAAAATCCGAAGCAGGTTCTGTCCATGCCAGAATTTTGGTGTGGCAAAAGAAAGATTTTCCGCCATCAGCGCCTCTGCTTTGCGGCAGGTGTATATTTAGAGAAAGGGCCTCAACCTCCAACTCCCTGCACCTTTCCTTCAACGGTGTCAGGTTCAAGTTGGGTCTCTTTTGCTGTTTGAGTTGTGGGCATGTGAAAGCATTGAGGAAGAACAAGGTCTTGGAGCTGTAGCCAACCTCTCCTCTGATCTACCTCCTCAGCTTCAGTTTTTTCTCTTGTATTTTCCTTCCTTCTTGGTTATGTAGTGAGCTTCGACACAAACTGATTCCTGCTTTTTCATTGTACGTTGTACTATTTCTTTGTTTTAGTAAGAATGGAAATTTCTTTACTTGTTTTGAACACTGTTTCTTTGACAACACTGTTTCTTGAATGGGTGTGCCCTATGTGTGCGTTTCTTCAAGAATATTTAGAGCAAAATGGCTTGAAGCATAATTTAACTAACTCCGATTTACCAACACTACCAGGCATTATATCGATAATTCATAATAAATCAAACTTAGGGAACTAACCAGGATAACAGTTGAATATTCTATGATAAGCGCGCGAACACCGTCTAAGGCTGACAATCTCCAAATAATCCATCCGAGCAATCGACTGGGAAGTAAGGAGCTCCGATAGTGCTTTTGTGTACTTGGTTTCCCCATAGGCTTGGGTCCGAGGACCATGCAAGTCCTTGGTTCTGTCCAAAACTTGTTTGTATTTGGTTTCCCCACAGGCTTGGGTCCGAGGACCATGCAAGGCCTTGGTTCTGTCCAAAACTTGTTTGTATTTGGTTTCCCCACAGGCTTGGGTCCGAGGACCATGCAAGGCCTTGGTTCTGTCCAAAACTTGTTTGTATTTGGTTTCCCCACAGGCTTGGGTCCGAGGACCATGCAAGGCCTTGATTCTGTCCAAAACTTGTTTGTATTTGGTTTCCCCATAGGCTTGGGTCCGAGGACCATGCAAGGCCTTGGTTCTGTCCAAAACTTGTTTGTATTTGGTTTCCCCACAGGCTTGGGTCCGAGGACCATGCAAGGCCTCGGTTCTGTCCAAAACTTGTTTGTATTTGGTTTCCCCACAGGCTTGGGTCCGAGGACCACGCAAGGCCTTGGTTCTGTCCAAAACTTGTTTGTATTTGGTTTCCCCATAGGCTTGGGTCCGAGGACCATGCAAGACCTTGGTTCTGTCCAAAACTTGTTTGTATTTGGTTTCCCCACAGGCTTGGGTCCGAGGACCATGCAAGGCCTCAGTTCTGTCCAAAACTTGTTTGTATTTGGTTTCCCCATAGGCTTGGGTCCGAGGACCATGCAAGGCCTTGGTTCTGTCCAAAACTTATAAGATTTTTTTTTTTTTTTTTTTTTTTGGAGGTCAGCCCCTTGGCCATGACGGGGGGAGCAGACTTGGGGTCGGAAGCCCCTAGAGAAACCCGCGCTGTTAGCGGTGCAAGGCGTAACCCCTAGCAGA
This sequence comes from Quercus robur, assembly GCF_932294415.1. Taxonomy (NCBI): domain Eukaryota; kingdom Viridiplantae; phylum Streptophyta; class Magnoliopsida; order Fagales; family Fagaceae; genus Quercus; species Quercus robur. The sequence goes on along the minus strand of NC_065544.1, from coordinate 45,457,734 downwards.
AGCTTATGGCGGAGCAACAACTGCACGTCGCCGGAAATGAGAAAAACTCGTGAATCTCCGCTTGCTAGAGAGCTGACTTATGCGCCACTCGCGCCAACGCGTAAGCCTTCCCACAGACGGCGCCAATTGTAAGGACACGATTCTCAAGCGGTCCAACGATGACGCTGGGCTCGCACGTGATGGATCCCTCACAATAAATTTTGTAGAGAGTGGGCTTGAAAGGCTGGAGTTGGGTCACGGGACGTTAGTACAGGCCGGACATTAGATAAACCTAGACTGAAAAAGGCTTTAGTCCGGTTATCTAAGCCCATTAACTTTATGAATTGAGGGATTGGACTCCTCGGATCATGTCCGAGGAGCACTAATGTATCCTCCGGTTACCCGTCGATGGGTTATCCTTGGTGGAGCGTATATACTTTCCGGGCATTCTCATTCCTGGAGTCTTTCTTAGGCAGTGAGATGGATTCCCCTCTCTTTTTGTTACCTTGTGTTTTCTTTTATACTAGCCTACGTTCATTATCCCTCGTCCACGTGTAGGGTCGACTTTTCCAGGACAGAGATTTGTCCCATCAGTCTCATCCCGAAATTGTGGGAGATGGTCCATAAAGCCTAAGAATCCGGCTCTGTTAGGTGTGGTGTCATGTCAATGAAGGGTATTAAGGACTATTTCCCTGAGATATTTTCTGATCTTTTAAGTTTGCTTATACTCCACTTTCGTCAATGGGATTCTGGGTCTTCCGAGGACTGAGCGGTCCTCGGACGTATCTTTGAGCCATATCGGGCTCACTATTTTTGGGCTTGGGCCCTGGCCTCCTTTAGTTTGGGGCCTGTGGACTCCCTATAAGCGAGCGAGCCGGGCCCATAAACTATTGGGCCCCACAGAGATGTTAAAAAAAAAAAAAAAGGAAATAAAAAAAGAACCTGTAAAGAGATCCACATAGTCTAATCACTAAAATGGGGCATCCTTATAGGTGAACCGCAAAAAAAGAAAAGAAAATAAGTGATGCAATTAAGGAGATTGACTTAAAACACTAAAAACAGTACCGATGGACTAAAGTGTGGCAAAATATAATGTACAATTGATCAAATTGAAAATATATAGGTTAAATAAATAAATAAAAATGTCCAAAGGTTAATTGATTAAACTGAAATTTTAAGGCTGATGTTATCAAATTTAGGGCCACACTCTCATTCTTCTAAATCCATTGTTCACTAGCCGCGCACTCTGAGATGGGCCTACCAATAGATTATTGGGCTTACCATGATTTCTATTCTCTAATCAGGTGTCACCAAGAATGGGCTTTTGCTAGAATCCAGGGCCTCCAGGCCATCGCGAGGGTATTCTTGTAATTATGGATTATCATTACGGCTATATATAACAGAAATTACAACCATCATCTCCTTTTTTTCGCTTTATTTATTTATTATTATTTTTTTTTTAAATCTAGCTAAAAAAAAAGCTAGATTTAAAAAAATAAATAATAAATAAATAAAGCTTTCGTTTTTTCTTGTAAGGCGTAAACACATCTATATTTATATATTCTATATAATATTTAAAAGTTAAAGCGTAACATTTAATGTTGCAATACTCTTGTTGAATCACATTATTGGTCATATCACATTTTTTATTATTTATTCTTCTAATATTTTTATAATATTTTTTTTTAAGAATCTTTTATAATATTAAATATATTAAACTTTCCAAGATATTATTCAGTCTAGTTTAGTCCATTCATTCAATTTCGGTTCATTATGTCCATTTTGCCCATTTTGGTTCACGTTGGTCCAGTTCGGACAATTTCACTTCACTTTGATTCATTTTGGTGCACTTATTTAAGATTGAAAAAGACAGATTTAAGTTAAGAGTATCTATTTTAAATTTGAATTTATTAAAAAATATAGATGAGTAAAAGTAATATTATTATTTTTAATTATTTAATTTAATGATTTGTAGTATTATCTTTGTTTATGCAATTTTTTCCCCTCAGTTGATGTTAGCAATTTAGTTTTTGAGTGAATTACATAATTTTAGTATTTTGATATGATGTAATTTGAATTTAAAGACTAATTTCTAAGTTATATAGAAATTAGAAGCTTGCTATAACTATGGTTCTCTTATATTTTTAATGATTCATTTGAGCACATTAATTTTTTTTTTTTTTTCTATTAGCATGTGAAGCTCATCTTGCAATGTATAAGTTATTCAACATACCATGATAGAAATTTATTTATAAATAAATAGGTACTTTTAGATATACATCACTATCAGTTTCTTTAAGATCTTTTCCCCTCTCTTCATGTGTGTGTATTAAAATAATTAGTATTCTTAAAAATGCTACATAAAGCAAACTCTTTATGTTGATGACACTGTTGTGTGGTTGGAAAAAGTACCAAACTTTTTACTTAATAAAAAATAAATAAATAAATAATCAACACAATAAATTGTAACTATCCCACACATTGTGTGAACCTGCGATTAGTTTAATAGAAAAGTTACAAAAAATTATATATATATTTTTTTTATAAAAACTATATAAACAAGGTACATAAAAATATAATTTTGTGAGTTGTAGTTAGCTGAGATATAGATTGTGTTGTAGCATTTTAATATTATTTAATTAAAATGAATAAATATAACAACATAAATATAAAGATATGAGAGTTAATATGGAAGATAAGAGAACCAGTATTGGTGGTTGTAAAATAGCTTTTTAGCTATTTTACCACCTCAAACACCAAAAAGAGCTCAACATCAATGGTGCCAAAACCAAATTTTTATGGTAACTTGCTACAGTGAATTGCCAAGACTATCACTTTAGTGTAGCAAGAAGAGATAATATATATATATTATGCATTTTGTTGGGTTTTGTGGCAGAGAGGAAGCGAAAAAGAAATTAATAAAAAAAATGCATAGTGTTTGGCTAATGGAAAAAGAGAGAGAGAGAGAATTGATGCGGGGTGTGTTGTGAAATTGTGTACTCAAATAGATAAATTAACTTTTTAAGGTGTTAAATGCTTAAATTTTTAGCTCCACCGAGGTGGATGCTCTACAAAATTAGTGAAATATTTAATTCCACATTGAAAATGAGAGAGAATATTTTATTATTATTTTTTAAAAATTAATAATGGACCTAATTAATTAGATTAATTTGGGTAATCAATTTCGTGAAACCCATTGAACCTATAAATAGACTCACTCTGACCTAATCCAAATTATAGCAATTACAAGTATTCTTATACGCTAAAAAATAGAGAGATCAAGGAAGGGGGTTCCTTCTGGTGGAGTTTTGGGCTTAAACAACTTGTGCAAAGGTTGTTCTAACTATACAACATTTTGTTTGGTGGCTGTATCCTAAAGGAGACAAGTCAGTGAAGGTATGCATTGATTACAAAGTTTAGCCAATGTTGTGAAATTTTAAAGTGCTTACAAGTGTATGAACTATATCGAAGTATAGTTTGACAAGAACGAGGTTGAATCCACAGAGACTTGTATAAACGTAGGAAAATTAATTAAAACTTAACCAAATTAATCCTAATTTAGTTTAATAAAAATTGGGTTTTTTCAAATTAAATAAACTAAATAAGAAATTGACCTAAGCAAAGATATAAAATAAAGCAGTAAAGAGATTAAACAATCTAGAGAAAGGAATTAAGGTTTTGGAATCCGCCTTGTTAATTTATATCAGCATATATTCATGATCATTAATTTTTCCCAACTACTACATGATAATCTAGAAATCAATCTTGCTATCATGGAAAATATTATCATTAAAATTTATGTTTAAAAATTTAAAATATGCTCTTCTTCACTTCCGAGGTATAAAATAAAATTATCAATTGTATCCATTGACAAATAAATCACAAGAGATATCCAATTTTAAAATCAAAAAATAATAAACAAAGCACTCAATTAATTAAGATAAGTCCTAAATCATGAGAAAAACATTATTAAACTCATATCTGGAATCTTATCTTAGTCAATTGTGATGAAGTACGAACAATTTAAATCATTAAAGAACAACTATTGTGGGAAAAATTAAATCACATAAATAATACTGATAATCCTTAACAAGGTTTCATCTTCAACTTTAATTAAAAATTTAGCTATTCATAATAAGTAAAATACTAAGTATTAAACTAGACAAAAAAAAAAATAAAATAAAACTAACTGTCATGGATGAAAACCAAAGAGGTAGTTGTGAGTGGCTCTATACGTTTAGCCTTAGCTGTTCATTGTGTTTTTTGTTTTGCTCTCTATTTATATTCTCATCAAGTGTGCGTTTGATATTAGAGTTTTACTGAGTTAATTTTTGTTATTATTTATAAGTCTCATTGCACTTTTTGATACATTTATGAGTCTCACTATACTATTTTAACTAACTTTTATCTTTATCAATAGTATCTAAAAATTTTTCGGTTTCAATTAAATAAACGGTTCAAACAAACTAAGGTCACACCATCCTAAAACTTTTCTTTTTACAAAACAAAGACCGAAGTGGCCCAATAGAAACTCCTTATTTTCGGTGGAGTAAAAAGAAAGCCCATATATGCAATTATGACCACAAGCCCATCTGTACATCCCTTGTCCACTTCACGCCCAATGTATTATTATTGAGTGTTGACTTCAGTTGACAGTTGACTTTGATCTAAAAACAGGGTTTTTCTCTATCTTCTGCATCAAGACTTTACAGAGACAATTACAGCAACTGGAGAATGGATGAAATGGAGGAGATAGAGATTGTCATAGTTGGTGGTGGCATTTGTGGTCTTGCTACTGCTCTTGCTCTTCATAGGTACTAATTCTATTCATTTCTTTTCTTGACTTCTTTCTTATGCCATGTTCAGTAACTTATACCTTCTGAGACAAAAAAAAATACAAGAAAAGTGAAATATGGAAATGTGTATACTGTTACTGTATAGGAAGGGTATAAAAAGTGTAGTATTAGAAAAATCGGAGACACTGCGTTCAACAGGAGCAGGTATCACTATCAGGACAAATGGTTGGTGTGCTCTTCATCAGCTTGGTGTTGCTTCAAACCTCAGACTAACTGCCCTCCCTATACAAGGGTATGTCCTATTTATTATTTGATAAATGTGTCATATATCAAATTCATAGTTTAACAAAAGAAAAAGGATTAATGAAATAGTAGTTCAAATCCAAGTCTATGTATGTATATGTTGTATGGATTTGTATATTTTCTTATATTAATGTATACTACTTAACACAGGGGGAAAGATATATGTCTTGCTAATGGGCAGCAACAAGAAATATCCATTGAGTAAGTTCCTATGCTTCTAATTTAGCTGTCTTTAGTGTGTGTGCAGAGGCCAAATCTGAAAATTGTCTGAACTTCAGCTCAGTAATTTTCAAACCAAATGATATGACAATGATAATGCCTTGAGTTCCAACTAGTTACTCCAAGTACACCATTCCATTTTTTTTTTTCTTCTTTATATGTGTCTAAGACCATATTCTTCAGATGCAGAATAAATATTATGATATGTTGAATATATTTCATCACTTGATTGCATTCAAAATGAAAATGACTACTTTTTTAAGTTACAAAAATTCATGAATGGTGTGACGAGAGAGTTGATTGAAGACTCAAAGCCTATCGTACTCAACTATGAAATATACACAAGAACTCATTTAAAAGGGGGAATAAAAATCATTACCAATTTTTCAAGATGTCTACAGGATGGGGGAAATTCGATGCTTGAGGCGAAGTGAGCTTATTACAAGCCTAGCAGAAAGCTTGCCTTCTGGCACAATACACCTAGGATGCCAAGTACTCTCAATTACAGCAGACCCACTTTCTTCCTATTCAATTATTCAACTCCAAAATGGACGTACCATCAAGGCTAAGGTATTCTTTCATTAATTTTGTTTAGACAGATGGATTTATATCATTTTGTTCAATCAAATTAAAGGACATACCCTGTGTAGTTCCCCCAACTCAATTGGGTCGACAACTCAACTAAAATTACTTTGCAGTTCTCATAGGTTCAATCACAATATATGAGAAATTTTCTCAGTGAGAATTTCAAAATGAAATTTCCTGAATTTGTAAATTCTAGAAACAATTCTTAGCATTTCCAAAAACTTGTGCTAGCTTTCTCCAGAATGTACGTAAACATTGCTGAGGCAACTCGAATCCTAAGTTGTGTTAATCAATTGCTTTAAACAATGGAAGACTCTTTTGAGGCTGATGGTCAAATTCTGGAAAATATTATAGCAAGAATAATTTATAGCCATCACTTTTTGGCATATTACTTCTGAATTCAGACACCCATCGAAAGCATTCTCGGTCAACGTGGCTATACTGCTACGACCTAAAGTAATAACAAATATATGATGAAAACAATATACTTAAAATCTCTCCTTGCCTACAATTGGAGAGAAAGTTTAATCGCTTTTCTTAAATAAGAAAATTATTTTTAACCTTTTACCAATCATATCGCAGGTTTTGATTGGATGTGATGGAGCCAACTCAGTAGTGGCAGATTTTCTTGGGCTAAAACCACTAAAGTTTTTCTCATTATCAGAAGTTAGAGGTTACACTGAATATCCAAGTGGTCATGATTTCAAAAATGAATATACCCAGGTCAGAGGAGATCATAGTATGATTGGGAGGATCCCAATTGACAATAAGTTGGTCTATTGGTTTGTGACTCATAAAGCTAATCCAAAAGGTACACTCTAAGATGACTAGACACAACTTATCTTCAACTGTTGCTTCTTTATGCATGTCACAACCTAAGGAAAGCATTATTTCGATATCTACATTGGTGGTATACCTCAAAAGGACTAATGAGTAACAAGTAGGTCTCATTGATCTAGTTCAAGTCCAATATAGGATTCAACACAGCTCACACAGATACAATCTAATCCATTCTATCCTTGACATCCTCGTCAGGTAGTGCCCCCAAGCCATATGGCATTACCTGGTAGGCTCTAATATCGTTTCTTTTTGCAATTTCCTGTAATCGTTTATATAGTCCAAATCAACCTAGTATACCTCCAATGTTGGACCTACTACATGTTCACACAACACACACTCATCCAATTCAATCCACATAATCAAGGGTTACAATGTATGTTCAAAAAAATTATTGTTAGAGATAGTAACTCATATTTTAAATTGGAAGTAATATTGGTCTCTAGTCTAAGTATGTTAAGGATATATTGGGAAATTTCAATATACTGGGCTGGGGTTACTTTGGAAGTACTATAAAGTCTTTGGAAACCCTTTATTGAAAGTGAAGATTTTTGTTGCTCGTGGATGTAGGCATACTGTCAAACCACATAAATCTTTGTGCTAATATTTCTCTTTTCTTTGTATTTTTCACTAATATTGCTAAGATCCTAAATCTTCAGCAATTTTCCATTTGAAAGTTGTTTAGTTAAAAAAGGTAAAAACTACATTGCACCACCCTGGAATTTCGCATGAGCTAGGTGGTGACAACCATGCCAGTCTGTACATTTAATTTTGTATTTTGATAGTTTCTAGCGAGCCAGTAAGTTTAAGAATTTGAGAGTTGTAGTGTTGATAGGCACAGCAAATAAACTTCAATAGGCATCACCCTGTCAGTGCCTAACAAGATATAAAGTGTACATAATCTTCATTTTTTCACATCCTCATTTTGAACTAATTTAATAACAAGAAAAGTCCTTTGATATGAATATCTAAGATCAAGTAATAATTAGGCAGCAACCCCACAGTCCGCTATACATTCTGCAGTAGAGGAATGGAAGCAGCTTTGTTGATTTGTATTTTTGAGCCAAACCTGCAGTTCGTTCCCAAATGCTCCAGCTGTTGACAGTCCAGGTCCAATTGTCAAGACAATCACAATCCAAAAAAATCTGTGATTAAGGTTATAAGTGTTCCTATATAATCTCAATGTAATATGCATATTATTAGGAATTAAATTTAATGATATTTCCCCTGCAGTGTTAATATGTTACTTGCTTTCCAGTAATAGTGTTGTTACTATGGCAGCAGGCTTGAATTTTCACAGCAGCGTTTATTTATTATATGAACATATATATATATATTTTTTCTGAGAGAAATTATATGAACAGATGTGGTTGCAAAGGATCCAGAGCTCCTTCAACAACTGACTCTTGAAACAATTAAAGGCTTCCCGACAGAAATGTTAGACATGGTAAAACACAGTGACCGAGACTCTCTCTCTCTTGCACGCTTGAGATATCATGCACCATGGGACATACTACAAGAAAGTTTTAGAAAAGGAGCAGTGACAGTGGCTGGAGATGCCATGCATGTCATGGGTCCATTCTTGGCACAGGGTGGCTCAGCAGCTTTAGAAGATGCAATCATCTTAGCAAGATGCTTGGCACAAAAGAGGCATGAAATTGATATTAAGACCAATGGAAGCCAGGTGATAGCGCACAAAATTGGAGAAGCATTGGATCAGTATGTGAAAGAGCGGAGGATGAGATTGGTGCGATTGTCAACACAAACTTATCTAACTGGTTTACTAATAAAAAAACCACCATTGCTAGTGAGATTTGTATGTAACATCCTAATGACGGTTCTCTTTAGTGACCCCACTGCTCATTCTCACTATGACTGTGGCCGCCTCTAAGATATGGTGTTTTAAAAGTTGAATTGTAGAATCTATAACTTCGTTTAATTAGGATAAAAAAAATAAATAAATAAAAATTGTTGTTTAAAACTGGTACTTGCGGGTGTGTAGCCTTGTGCAGTGGTCTCAATAATGCTTACAAATAATCTCATTGCCATTATTGTACAAATTTTGTTCTGTTCATTTAGTATTATAATCTATTTCAGTCATCTTTCTATGTTTTACTAGGACTGAACCATTGCTACGTCTCCGGATACATGTAGGATTTGTTATGACTGACCTTTGAAGAGGCAGTTTTCTGTTCCTCTAAAACAGCACATAAGGGAGGCTTGCTATCATCAGTGGCATTTTTAAATTTTAAGTAACTATATGAAAATTGATCTTCGGTTGATGAGCACTGTTGTGCATCATTGTAGAGAGATGTTAACTTCTTGTTACTGTAGTTTCAAATTGTCTTTGTCTATAATTAAAGTGTGAGAACGTGGACCCCGGACCGCTTTAATGAACACTCCTACATTAATAGCCTTTATAAGATGGTAGGAGGGAGATTTCAAAATCAAATGACAATGATATTATATGACTTTATAGAGTGCAGTGGCGGGCTCTTGGTTCAAACTCTGGCTAAAGATTAAAAAGATGGGAAAAATGCCCTACCAAAAGTCTGTTATGTCCATCCAAATAAAGTGTACCTCATGAAGATCTTTATAAGGTGCCAAAGGTCATTCATTTCTAGACAGCAGGAGTACAAAACTCTCTCTCTCTCTCTCTCTCTCTCTCTCTCACACGCACATACCCCACACAATATGTCAATTGTGAATAGTACTAACACAAGCAAAACTACTAATGGAAGCTCTCTATGGCAATTTGGTACTGAATTCCAATTCCATCAAGTAGTAGCCACTACAGATGATTACCACAGATGGAGCTCAGCTGCATCAAGACTAGCATTTGACAACGAAGTGAGAATGGCAGAAAGATATGCAAACATAGATGGTGATGATCACTGTAGAAAGAATAATTTTTTAGATCTGTCACTGAAGTACTCTCAGATGAAAATTCATCATCCTTTTCATGGGCAGCAGCCTGATAAGTGGTATAAGACTCTGCCCTCTGCTGAGATGCTGCCTAGGAATGAGGTCTTGGGAGGCTTCATTTTTGTATGTAACAATGAGACAATGCAAGAGGATCTCCGCCGCCAACTCTTTGGTAATTTCTCTAATCTTCTTGTCATTGTTCTGTTAGATATTTCATTGACTTAGAATGAGTCATCAAATCTTTAAACTTCATGAGATGTTTCTAAACATCGCTTATGGATTTGGTTCAAAGTTAGAAAAATGATACTTATTAGTATTATTATTTTGTATTAAGCTATGACAATACAGAAAAATAGAATTAATGTGTCCTTACTTTCTTTCTAATTACTAAAGCAATTCTGTTTGCAGGCTTACCTCAGAAATATAAGGATTCTGTTAGGGCAATAACCCCTGGCATACCCCTTTTTCTTTATAACTACACTTCACACCAGCTGCATGGAGTATTCCAGGTATGAACTATGAATGCTACAAACCTTCATTACAAGGGCCTCTGCTCTCAACCATTTGACTGAGCCTAGAAAATATTTAAAAAGCTAAATTAAGTCACAATTATTTACACTTTTTCTTCTTCTTTTGAGTTACTTTTATTTTATTTGAAATGAAAAAAGGCAATGAGTTTTGGAGGGTCTAACATAGACCCAACAGCATGGGAAGACAAGAAGTTCAAAGGAGAATCAAGATTTCCGGCACAGGTAAAAAAGACTGGTGATGTGATCAATACATTCTCTTTTTACCTTCTCTTTGTGGATTAGAACTTCAAAGGAATGACATTGTTAATATCTGGCTTCATTTCAGGTTAGAATTCAAATCAAGAAGAAATGCAAACCATTAGAAGAAGATGCATTTAGGCCAATATTGCACCACTATGATGGCCCAAAGTTCCGATTGCAGCTCTCTGTGCCTGAGGTGAGCTTCTATGCCTTACCTGCATCCTTAGTATCAAAAACTGTTACATGCCCACATTAGTACATTCTTATAAAAAAATTATAAAAAGAAAAAAGAAAAAAAAGAGAGATTGATACATGCCAATAACTTTTTGTTACATGCCTTAATCATTTCCACTTGGCACAATACTATTATGTTTCAATTTGAATCTATGGCAGACACTTGCATTGTTAGACTTGTTTAAAGAGGAGGACCTCTCACCAATGGTAGCAGTAGCAGGATTGCAGGAAGCTCAAGCCTACTAAAGGGGGCATATGACATTATATATATAGGAATAGAGAATGCTCCTCAAAAAATGATAGTGGTAAAGGACTGCAGCATTCACTAATGGTTGCTTGAAAAACATTTGACTCATGATGGTGACAGATGAAGATCCAAACAAAAAGCGTGTTTATCATTCAGATTTTATTTCAGACATGTAGCATGGAATAGAATATATTTGATGTGGACACTTTAAAAACACTTCCTTTTCTATTTATTTCATTATATATGTTATTATAGGAAGGAACCAAATAATGTCTTGACTGAAGTAGTGTTGGAAAATATAGCAATGAAAAAACAAATTTTGATTCAACAATAAGGAAATTAGCAAAAACAGAAATTTAAAAAGAAAGTTTTGAACGATCTCACAAAGCTATAAAATCGTGTGATAACATTGTCCTTAAAGGTTGATTCATGCAACTTGAAGTATAACTCGGTATGATTGGCTCTCTTGGCTAAACAACCCCCCAAGATTGGGCTATAGTAACGATCTTTGAGATTGACGCATTTCCAGTCATGAAGATTTAGGAACAACCCTTTAGTGTGCCTTTCCTTACTTGCAATTACAGATCACCCAAACCAAAGAGTGCAGATAGCACAAAAGAAAAATGTGGGAGAAGAAGAGGACTAGAACCAAGGGGAGTAGAGAGAAAAAAAAAAAAAAAACAGATCATTACAACCCATGAAAATTTAACTTGATCATCTTTGATGTGGTGATTTATTCTCTTTTTTCAGCTTGTTTTACCTCTCTTTCTTTATTAATTTCTTTTGCTTTTTCTTTCTCACATGCCTAACTCTTACTCTCCTTTTTTCTTACTTTTCTGAAAAAGTATTGTTGCTGTCTCCCACTTACTTTCTTCTTCACTGAATCTTGCTCTCTCTTTTCTTTCCTTTTGTTTTCTTCTCCAACAACTTTGAGAATTGAATAATATATAGAAGAGTTTGGAATACACACCAACAAGAAGAAAGTAGTTTCGTTGAAATATGGTAGGAGATTAGTGTGATTAGATGACTTAAGAAAAAAAATTCTTATCATAATATTGTGAATGGAAAAAAGAGTTCTCAAGTCCTTCGACAAGGATTTTAGAATTTAAAGATGAAAAAATGAAAAATTATCAGAAAAAATTATATTGTCAGCTCTAAAAAACTGATATCATACTTAGAATGATTTGTTTTGCACCTAGTATGACTAATGCAGTAATGCCAATTTGACCCAAGAATTAATGATTGTTCCCTTCTTGCATACTACACAATCATCACCGGAGGCCAAAGACATACAAATACTTGACTCAATAATGTTAATGCCTAAATATTTTTAAGCATATCTCTCATACTGCTATTAATTTGAAATCAAAGTTCACAGAACTTATTATTGGATGAAATATTAGCAATGCAAATGGAAGGTGTGCTCAAAGAAAGGAGACAATTAAAACCATCCCAAAACCAGCATAACAGGTTACATTATTCCATTCAAATGAATAAGGTAAGAATAGTTTCTTAATCAAAATGCCCACACAAGGACATGCTATATGGAGACTTGGAATAGAATACAAATATAACTAGAAGCATGTCTAATGAAATGTGTGTGTGCACGTGCGCATAGTGCATCTAGTTATAATAGTACAATCCAGTACATAAAAACTATTCAATATCATAAAAGAATATAACCACACTTTGAATCCTATACAAAACATAATTCTTAGTAATGAAAAAGAGAAGAAGGAAAATTATGAAAATTATGCATAGAATTCACAAAAGCCTCTAATGAGGGTTTCATTAAGGTCCACTTCAATGGGACAAGATTGAATGCCATGCCCCTCCACCAATTCAACTTTTTCTTGTTTAGTAACTAGCACTTGATCAGCATGATGCTCCAACTCCATGCTTTCTTCTATAGGTTTGTAAAGTTGTGATTTCCAATTAGTCTTTATTGGCTTTAATTCCGTGCCAAATTTGATTGTAATTTTTTCAATCATTTCCTTGTATTTATGTGGGTTTAATTGTAAGGGATGAGTGTGAGAGATTGGTGAAGAATCAAGCTTCAAAGAAGATTTAGTGCAGTTCACGACTAGCTCGCGAGAAGAGTAGCTCGTAAAAAGCCACGTGTGAAGCACATGACTAGAAGCTGAAGCGTCATGCTAGGCTATCAAATTTGCGAGTACTTCGTGAGAAAAGCCATCTCGTGAGGTACCCGCAAAACTCTCTGTTTAACAAAAAGAAAAAGTGTTTTACCAAATTCTTTACCCACACTATAAATAATCTCATTACTCACGAAATGTAAGGAGTGCTTTTCAGAGAGAAAACCCTAGCAAAAACACTTGAGAGTTAGAGATTGTTATACCCACAATTATCTACACATTTTTTCTTGATTTTTCTCTACTCCTACCTCTTCCTCTCTACATCCTTGAGAGGTTCTTAGCCCAAACACTTACCACACCCAATCTGAGTGTTGAGTCAAGTTTTGGTGCCTTTGGGAAGTATTGGAATGAGCCATCTAGTGGCATATGCAATTGGGTTGAATTGCGGGATTTGGAAAGCTAGTGAAGACAAGACTCCGAGAAGTCTGTTAGTAGCAGGAGCTTGAAGGGCTCAAGTACATGGAGTAAACTAGGCTTGGAGGGTCTTTTGTTATTCGTATACTTTAACTTTATTTACTAGTGGATTGATTTTAACTTGGAGGATCATGGAGAGGTTTTTCGTCGAGTTCTTCGGTTTCCTCTTCGATAACACGTCCTGATGTTATCTCATGTTTGCATCTCTCTTCCTTACTCTTTAAGCTTGTTATTTATTGTTCGTTGTGGTTGGATATGGCTTAGAGTAGTGTTACTGGTTTATTACGCATATTTATTCTTGTTCCGCACTTTGTTAAGTTAGAGTAAAAACAATATAGCCGTAACTTTAAATTGTGGTCTAAACAAACTCTAGTGTTTTCACAGTAATTTGAGCTTTCAAGGTTGATTGAGGTCTAGCTCTATCTGATCTCATGAGACTGGCTGCCATGTCCTGACCATACTTCAAAAGGCACGTGATTGATCAACATCTGGCTGCTATCTATGAGTTTTACAAATTTGTAACCATTCAATCTATACAACAGTTGATAAATTGGTTTAGAGCACAATTTTGTTGAGTTAATATTAATTTATGAAATAAAACATTTTTTAGTCGTAATGTTTTTTTTTTTTTCCTTAATTTTCTTTTTATATTTAGTTTGGCCCCTAGAAAAAATTCATAGCTCCACCACTGGATAAGATGATACCATTGCAACCTCTTTTCTGAGTCCTGCTGCATCTCTAAAATCATACTGCATTAGAAGGCATCCACAAAAAATGTGTTTCAATCACTTTCAAGTTTCAAGAAATCCACAAACCAACAATAGGTTAATCCAAACGTAGAAAAAAAAAAAACTTAAAAAGGATCAAATCTTAAGAAGGAAGTTGCAAGACAAGTTAAAATTAAGATTTAAACCAATTCAAAGAATTATAAGGTTGCAATTTTATACTTATAGGTTTACTTCAAGTTGGGTACAACCTCCAACTCGTAAGGGAGTTAATGCTTCAGTTCATAGCTTGAAAGCTTTGACCCTTAATATCAAAACTTCAGGGACATAAATGTTAGAAGGTAGTCAACCCTTAGCTTTAATTTAAAGGATCTATCATCCATTACAAGTGTATAAAAACAAATTTAAATGTTCATACATTAGCAAAAAGCCCAAAGGATAAAACACTTTTAATTCAGAGTAGTACTGGTAAATAGTAATGCAAAATCAAGTACCCAAGTCAATAATTTGGAAAGACTTAGCCTTACCAACATAATGGATTTTAGATAACGCAAAGTGAATCCAATAATGGAATATGGCAGGGGTTTATGACTTTTTCCCCTGATTAAATGAGCTGAAATTGCAAACAACGACTTAAATTGTACAATAAGAGGGTTTTCTTAGCTCCAAGAAGCTAAAACAACCAATCCTTATGGACAAATGAATTTAGTGTATACAAGTGAGGTTTTAAGTTAAAACTAGAAAAGAGTCTGATACAAATTTTAATTTCATCTCTCAACACAAGAAATTGTCACCACCTAATTTTCCCTTTAGTATTCTCAGGAGTTTCAATCAGCTAACAAGGAGGAAGGTCCTTAGGTGGAGGCAGAACAGATTGATCAGGACCTTTTCCATTCTCCACCACAAATGCTGTCTTTAAACCCCAGCTAATGTGAAGCTCCAGATGACAGTGCATGAACCACACACCTACTCAATGGCCAAACACCATAAGAAAGATTATTTACAAGTTTTTGATTTTAAGGAAAAAAAAGCACATTCTGATTGAAAATTATTGTTGCTTATTTAATGAACTTTCAATGCAGTATGCTATTTGGTTATGTTGTTGGACATACCTGGATTTTCAGCCCTGAACCTTACGGCAGTCCAACCACCCGTCGGAACCCCAACTGTGTTTCTTTCAGGGGGATCTACCAAGTTAAATTTGGCTGGATCTTTTGAAGGGTTAAAGTTCCCAACTCCAGTCCCAACAACAAAAAAATTGTAACCATGAAGATGGAATGGATGGGACTCAACACTGAGAAGATTTGTGTCTTGCAAGACCAACTCCACTGTTGAATTAAAAGCAACCTTGCTAAGCCGGGTGCCAAGCTTAGTGCCAAGGTTGGCAGTGAGTGGTGCACCAGTATAATTGAAAGGAGTTGGAGGGCGGTCTGGGAAATCTGTTCTAAACACCCCCTTGATGTTGAAATAGTGAGCTTGAAGAAGGCCTATTTGGGGCATTACAAAGGTGATGTTGTTTAAGGAAGCAGTGAGATGTGTTCCATTTAGACAAGTTGGACAAGGATTTATTCCCAGACCAATTGTGTAAAAGAGATGTCGGTCAACTTTGAGTGGAACATTTGCTGGGAACTGAGGAGAATTGAGGCTTCGAAGTTTGGCATTGTAGGTTAGTGCAAAAGCTGTGTCATTGGGTGCTGGCAATTGGGGAAGGATTGGGAGTACAGTGTTTGGAATGCCTTTGTATTGTAGTATTGCTGTGGCAGTTTTGTTGTCAATGGAAAGTGGTGCATCCATGAAAGGCCTAGCAGCCATAAAATATCTGCTTGGAACTTGGGAGGCTTGAACAAGAACATTTGTGGTCTGTCCTGGTGCTATCAGTATTGCTTGAGTTGTGAAGGGTTTGGTATACACTGCATCAACCTCTACAACTGTCAGGTTATGACCAGCAATGGCAAAGAAAAGTTCATCATTAAGTGCAGCATTGATTATTCTCAAGAGGTATGACTTTCCTTGTTCAACCTCCATTGCAAAGGTATCTGAAAAAGAAAGAAAAATCATCTAAAAAAAAAATAGAAAAAGATTAAAAAAAAGAAGAATAAGAAAACATAAATGGGAAAGTGCATTTAAAGGCACATTGAAATAGTGGCACCCAAAACTTCCTGAAAAGTGAATCTAGTGATGTAAAGATATAATTTTGATAGACTTCAAGCCTTCAAACTGATTTGGCTTACGTTTATCAGAACATGGAAAGAGTGGCCCTGGCTTTCCATTAATGGTATGTGCATCGGACATGTTTGGTGGCAATCCTAACTTGTTCCCTTGTTTAACAAGTGCTTCTACATCTTTGTTCCACCATTCGCCTACAAAATTTACAAAAGTTATAGCAATGCACCCTTTTTTTTTTTTTTTTTACATTAGAAATAAAAGGACATAATTGCAGACTTATTAGTCTAACTCACCTAGGAGGATATTTTCTTCTCTCTCAGGCTGAGGGAAAGGAAACGGAGTCCCTTGTTTTGGCATGATGACAATTGCACCATAGACAGTGGCCCTTAGCCAAAAGATATGTGCATGCCACCAGAGTGTTCCTCTTTGTCCCGTCACATTAAAATCATATACGTAACTGTTCCCTGTCATGATTGGACATTGTGTTATATATGCTGGTCCATCTGCCCAGCCATTTCGATATTGCTTTAAACCATGCCTGCAAATAATGCCATATGTTTCATTAACAAAACCATATTGAAATTTTTCATGAAATGAAAGTTTTTCCAATAGAGCATGTTATGCGTGTCTTACCAATGAATGGACATGTTATATTGGGCAGAGTTGGTCACATTTACTAGAACTCTGTCACCTTCTCTAACATATATTGTAGGCCCTGGGAACATCCCATTAACTGTGACAATTGGCTTGGCATGGCACAACCTTCTGACATTCCTCACTTGGATCTGAAAAACCAGAAAAGAAAACCATCATATATAGAGGATACACCAAAGTTTACATAAACTTGCTATTGTCAAATACTTACATCAAACTGGTACTTCTTTACAGCAGCTTCGGCTTGAATAAAAACAAACCCAAGTAAGCAAAAGAAGTAAAAGAAAGGAACGAAGGGGAAATTTTGGCGGTTCTCCATAAATGTTGCCTAAATATTTGAATGCTGTGAAGTATGTTTGGATGAAATATGAGGGTCAAGGTCTAAAATATTTATGAGGATGAATAAAGGGTAATAGTCCAATTATCAGTTTGCTGAAGGAGGAGAGGAAGGTGTTGTTGTTGAATTAGGTAGAGACTGCAGAGGTTGCACATTGAGAGCTTGTAAGCAAAATACTGATAGGAAACAGTAGGAGTTGAAAGACCCCATGTCTTTATTTAAAATAATACAGAATGAGCATGAGAGCTACATAGGGCCAAACGTGACCATCCGAGCTTAACCGTTAAGGAAAAGTGTTCACACTTTAACTATTTAATCTACTTCATGAATGTACTTTTGTTTCTGTACTTTTTGCCTTGATTGTCCGGGAGGGACTTGTTTGGTAAGCTTAGTAAATGGTTCAACTTTTAGACGTGAACGTGTTGCATTGGATAGATGACTGTATCATGTGAACACATATTGAGTAATTGGCCTTTTACTAGGTTGATTTAGGCTACATAAACAATTACGAGGACCCTTAATTGTAACTTGATTAATCCTAACATAAGGCACACTAATTAGCCAACTTGTAATAAGTGAGATAAAAATGTAACTCAGTAAATAGTCATTATATACAGAACTTTTATCTTCCTTATTGATCACAAAAGAAGGGGAAGAAGAACAAGATAAAAAGAATAAAGAAAGAATTGTACTTTTGATTTATAATTGAAAACGTAGCTGTACATTCATGCTGTCTCCTATAAAGAGCAGTGTTTATAAAGGAATTTAGAATCAAATTAAATATAAATGTAAATTACAAAGAATAAATAATAAAGATCTTGAATGTTCTTGAAGAATCAGCCAAATAATTTATGAGATGTATTGTGGTATGCTAGTTATTTCAAGGAACATTCGCTTTGACAATGGTAGAGCCTCTCTTAAAGTGAGTTGGTGAAGGTCTAAGCCAACCTTGCCCTCCAATCATGTCCTTTGTCAAGAAGGGTGTAGCCTCTTGGTTTGATAGACTCTTTGACCATCCAACCCTCTTCGTTCTATTGGCTCCTGGACCATAACACTGGTACTCACCATAGTACACAGTGCTGTCGTACCCAAAAAAAAAAAAAAAACGTACAACGTGTTAGAAATAGAATACTGGCTAGCAACAAGATTGTTACATAAATGTTTGAATAATGGTAAAAAAAAAAACATCATTTCTTAATAACTAAATCTTTTAGTACAAGCAGTAGTTTATTATGGTATCAAAGCAAGCGATAATGGGTTTAAACCCTATCTTGAATTTGAATTATATTTTTACTTCATAATTTTTATTCCATCTCTCATTTAAAATGTTAAAATCGCATGTATTTGGATTTTACCTGCATTTGTTAAATGGTAGTCTCAGCTCACATGGTTAAGAAGTGTTACAATATTTAAATGATTAAATTTAATATTTTTTATTGGACTTAACTTACACTTGTTAAGGTGAGAGGAAAAGTGTTAAAATAAGGGCAATGATTATTTCACACTCATAATGTCCACACTTCATATACACTAGACAATCATTTATAGAATGTGGACACTTGGTATATATCTATATTTTTCAAACTGATGGCCGGTGTGTATGGACTATGGAGTTTGGACATTGAGAGTTTGAAACAATAATTTGCCTTAAAATGATTAAATTTATCATTTTTTTTAATAGCTTTAAGATTTGAAAGAAGAAGATGAATTATATTGTGTTATATAAGCTCAACTATGAATGGGAGTTAATCCCACTATGTACATTGATCATATACCTTTGCTTGCTTTGATCTCCCCAGTCATCCCAGCCCTGTGGCAAAACCACACTGGACATGTAAGTTAGTGCAAAGACCACCCTAGAGTAAGGACCCCATGGTCTTCCAAGGAGAGCAGCTCCTACACCAGTGATCTTACAACCCAAGAAGGTAAAGCCAGTGTCCTCTGATGGTGAGTTCCTATGTTGAGCAGTTATAGCTCCATCTACAGTTGAGAGAGAATGAACATGGCACCTCTGCATGCATGGACACAAAGTCTACATCAAGTTCTCCATGGACGTAGCAAATTCAAAATATTATATGAGTTATATGTCATGGGGTTTAATTTCTTTGTGAGTTAAAGGGAAGTACTCACTTCAAAGAGGGAAGCAGCGTTTCCACATATGAAATCAGTGGCTCCTTCTATATAGCAGTTGCTGTAATAGTGTCTACCAGCATCATCCAGGAGAGTATCTTGATACGAAAGAATCTTGCAACCATAGAATGCAACTCTGTCTCCCTCTACCCTAAGAGCAACAGCTTTTCCTGATGTCCCAAACGTATTCTGTATAGAAAAAAAAAAATACAAACAAAAATTAAAAACTGCTTATTAGTATGCAAAAAATATACAAAGTTCCATAGAATTGGCTGTTCATTTGGATGGAGTTGTTTGAAAACAAGAATTTGGATCAAGTTTTTAGTTTAAATGAAATGAATAATGTACTAAAAAGTACAATGATTTTTTATTTATTTATTTTTTTTCTGGTATTGATGAAATTCATGAATAGATGGTATTAATATAGAGATTTACCATGGTTAAGGGTAAGATGTTATTTCAAATTCATATATATTTTTGTTGGAGTAAATTTTCAAAGCAGAAATCTATCATATGTTGTTGAAATTCATATCAAGCTATCATATGTTGTTAGATTTTAAATCCTTAAATCCAAATATAAATAATCATAAATTAGAATAGTTCAGTTAAATAATGGTTAAATAATTATATTTATCATTTTTTAATAATCCGTTTGGATTAAGAGAGAGCGAAAAGAAGTAGAGTAGAATTGGTCGGAAATTAGGCTTTGCTCCCCCTTTCTCTCCCCTCAATCCAAACGAGCCCTAAAGTTTTAAATTTTTTGAACAACCAATAATTTATCATGGTATCATAGTTGATAGTCCTAAGCTTAAACTCTATATTTGCTTTATCTCCCATTTAAAGAGTTAAAAATCTCTAAGTGTTAAGCCTCATAAAGGGAAGTCAAAACCACATATGAAGTTGGTATTAGAATAGTGGTTAAATGATTAAATTCATTATTTTTTCTGAATGCTTTAAGTTTTTAGGACAACTGGAAATTTCTCAAGTTTACTTAGGAGCAGGCCTTAAAATGAATATCAATTTTCTACCACTAATTAAGCCTTTCAAATTAGAGATACACACCTACAAATTACAAAGTAATATATGCAGGAGACTTATTTCAAATCCAATATATATATTATTCAATCGAGTGATTAATCTGAATGAGATATACAGTGCAAGTATATGACTTGAACTTTTTTGATGTTGTAATTTATAACTGCGGATAATAATCAAGTGCTTTTTTTTTTGGCTAAGATATATAATAGTTAAGTGCTTTTAATGATAATCTTCCATGATCATGTATGAAATCTATATTTCTTGGGCTGGTTCCAAAGAACCTACATGGAATGGGACTCACTTACCAAATTGATCATTTAGATTTTCCCTATAAAAATAAGAAAGTCATATAAAAAATTTATTGTATGCCTATAATAATGAATGAGGTATGCGCTCTCATGCATCTAACGTATACAATATCTCTCTCATGGTATATAGATTTACACAAATATGAGACTAACATATTGTGAAAAGGATGTTGTATATATCAGATGCATAAGATATCTAATTATTGCATCAAAGACATTGTAGACATAAGACCAAACACATACCTGAATAGTGAGAGATTTTGCAACAAAGTCAGAAGCAAATACAGAGAGTGTTGCAGATTGAATAATCTCCCCAGTGTCACCCCATGTTATGATGGTGTTAGAGGCCAGTGTGCCACTCAATGTTATGAAGGGTTTATCTGCAGGAACTTGAAGTTTTTCCCTGCTTAACCATACATGCATAAGATAATAAGAGTCCAGTTAAACATAGATAAACCAATGAACCATCATTTATATAGTACAGCCTACACACACTGACACACACAGACCTGTATGTCCCTGGCTTAACCCAAATGAAATACAATTCTGAGTTATTAGATGGAACTGCATCAATGGCATCTTGTATCTTCTTAAAATCTCCATTGCCTGATTGATCCACCCTTAAGAGAATGGCTGTAGACATGTCCATGGTGCCTGTGGTTGCTGAATTAGCCATGAAAGAACCAAAAACAACTATTGCAAACAAGACTGCAAAAGCATAACCATTATAAATCTTCATTGCCATAGCACCCATGTGCGCATGTGATTACTTTTTTTCGTCTCGATGGGGGTGCAAAGTATAAAAAAGTTGTATTAAACTACGGTTTTAGTGAGGATATGAAGCAATGCTATTCTCGGGACACACATGACGATTATGGTTGTGGCCTTATTATATGGCCATCCCAAAGTGAAGGTCAACACATTGGTGGCCAGCCATGGCCGATTTCTTATAATTGAAGTTCAAAGATCACGATCTTCACGTAAGAATTAGTGTGTTTATCCAACCTGACTTGCAGATATTACGCTTCAAATGCACTAATCAAGCGTCAGTCTTAGTTATTCAACAAAAAAAAAAGGTGTGTCTGAGAAAGCACTCTACGTGTTACATTTCATGGTGACCTAAACAAACAAGTTTCTACCTCAAACTAATACATTTCATTTACATGATTGAGCGTTATAGCATTTAAATATTAAATGATTTTCTTACCAGAAAAAAATATTAAATGATTCATTTAAATTAAAAGTTGGCAAAGTAATTGTAACTCCATTAATATATTTAACTCCAACCCATCAAATTTAATATCCAATAATGAATATTGAAACTCCCACTAAATCATATTAATGTACCTAATTAATTATCAAATTAATTTGACTAACAAAATTCTTGGGAATTTTTGAGCCGCAACACCTTGAACAGAGCTTCGTGGACTTGAACTAGTCTCCTTAAAAAGAGCAACTTGGATTTGTCAGCCACCTCTGAAATTCCCAAACTACGTTAATAGTTTTATTGCTGCGCCATGTCGTTTCAGGTACACGCATTACATGCACAATTTCTGATACATTGCACACTAGAAGACAACCAAGTGTATAACGCAAAAAAGGCTTTTATTTGACTCATGGTTATGGTGCTCCTCAATGATCTAAATCGAAAAAAGAAGTTTCATCCAAGAAAAAGAAGAATAAACGTAACTTAAAACCAACCAGTGATGTCTGGCACAGGTACTTTGAGAAGGAAAACAATCACTGTGGATTTGTAATGATTAAATATAAGGACAAAATTTAGGTACAAAATTAATTGTAGTCTAAAATTACAACATTACTTAGTATCTTTCTATTAAAGGTGAATTTTGACAAATCCACCATTAGATTATATATTCTTCTTATATCCTCCATGCTTGTAAAATTTCTAGAAAATTAAAAATTGATAGCTATGTCATCAACAAATTATTTAAATTGCAAGTTTTTGTAGTGTAAAATTATGTATAAAATATAAGCTTATAGATCATATAGTAAATAATATTCAATTGACACAAAATTTGATATGCGTATTAAGAGCGTGAACAACATAAAAATTTCAATGGTTAGATTTTTAAAATATGTAATAATATTTATTTTATTAAGTAAGGGTTACAACCTTACTTAATATTTGATGGTAAAATACAAAGTCCAATTCGTCCATAAGGATTGTCTAAACCTACCAACGTCCAAGATGAACCATAAAGGAGAAATTAGAGAGACTAAAAAGGGTAGGCACTTGACAATCTAATATACTTGTCCATACCAGCCGGAGGTGTAGAAGAGTATAAACACTTAGAAAAATACGAAACATTCTGATTGCTCAATATGAGTAACTAAATTTCAGTTTCCTAAACATTGGATGAACCACTACAAAAAAACTGGACTATTGCAGCAGGCCAAAACCGCCGCTTAAGTTCCATTTAGCCTATTGTGGCAGGGGCTATTGCGGTGGTTCTACCCGCTAGCATTGCACTGCCACAATAGAGCTATTGTGGCGGTAACAAAAAACGCTGCAATAAATCGACCATTTAGCGGCACTTTTGGTTTATTATGGTGGGCTGAAAACCGCAACCATATAAGGTTACCATTTGGGTCAAGTGACCTTTTAGCGACGGGATAGGCCCGTCACTATAGGCAACAACCTTTAGCTGCGAGCAATAAGCGCTGCTATAGTGCTTATTAAACAACTAACTCTACACACCTTTTAGCGGCGGTTACGCCCACCGTTATATGTGTGAGGCTTTGGCTATAAACGCCATTATAGGTCTTCAATTATATCATAATTTTAGTCCTTCAGCGACGGTTTTTTCCCGCCACTATAGGTTTTTTTTTCCCCCCTCCTGGGTTCTAAAACCACATTTCTATTACAAATAACCTATAATAATTTATGCTCCACTAAGGCTACGTTTGGTTCAACGGAAATACTTTTCCAAGCGTAAAATCATTTCAGGGGAAATTGTTTTCCCGTAAAGGAAAATGTATTCAGGCTGTTTGGCTACCTCAGAATTCATTTTATGGAAAATCAATTCCGGTGTTTGGTTCGTTCAAACATTTTACGACAAATGATTTCCGTTTTATGGAAAATCAATTCCCATGTTTGGTTCGTTCAAACATTTTACGGAAAATGGAATTCATTTTACGAAAAATCAATTCCCGTGTTTAGTTTGTGGATCATTTTATGGAAAATATGAAATGCCTTACAAATTCAGCACCTGCATTGTCTAGACAAACCTATAACAGTACAAAAATAATCATCCACTTCAACATCAAAAATAATCATTCACTTTAACATAAAAAATAATCATCTGAATATACCCATAATATTTATATCAAAACAGCCACATCAATCTTTCACCATTGGCATTACACCTCCATGGTGTACAAAAATGATACCTACATATGGTATCTGAACAGTACAAATACATAATTTGGGCAATTGTATCGTCCCAATAATACAAAAGACTGCATATATAATACAATAGTAGGTGAATACTAGTACTACAACAAAAGTTAATCCCTAAAGCTACCGTCACAGTCAACATGAAACAAACAAGTCAGAGGTGTGTGAACAAAAAACTATCAATCCACAGCTTTCTCAGCTTAGCATTCTTGGCTAGAAATCCCCGTGTCGCCTTCTTATTTTCACAGAGATGGTCAGAGGCAGTTGCGAGCATGTCTTCGCTATACCCATCCGCCACCATAGCCATGACCTTAGAGTAAAGAGATGTGTAATCAACAGGCCCCTGGTTGATTTCTTTCAAAATCACAGCAATTTCCTTCAGTTGATCAAACAGATCAGTCAGCACACTATCATCAGAGGGAGGTGCACGCCCTCTTTTGTGGGACTTGGAAATTCTCGACCCAGTTGTGGATGACTCTACCGCATTCTTCCCTTTGTCCACCACACCTTCCTCCCCATTGTCCACCACAATCTCAGTATTGTCCCCATTGTTTGGCTCATTCTCAATATCCACATACAACTTAGAAAAGCTACCCGTGGCTGTATCCTTCCCCACTACAATAGCCAATTCATCGTACATCTCAATCTTTTTGTTCAAATACTCTGCACGCTTACGATGTGCCTATAAGGGAGAAATGAACGTATAATAACAATGCAATAATCACTTCACTCATAAATTCAATATTCAATTCAATATAGATGCCATTAGATGATTTAGGTCAATGATAAACAAAAAAATCTGTTAGGGAACAGGAGACATAACCCATGATTTTGAAGATAAGTACAACAGAAAATACAATGTACAAATGCTAAGACCAAATTTTACAATAGATCCACACATGAAAGTTATATTTGAAAATTTGTAAAAGCAATGGAATCCTAAAAAGAATGACATTATAAATTTCATATAAAGAGGGTATTTAAGCAGCCTTGTCTTGTTTTCAATTCATAGATTATAAAAGCCAAAAACATATATTATCATTCATATTAAGAAAATATAGTTGGAAGCCATACCATGACTTTTTCTTGATATGTCTTCACATCGCATGTTATCATTTTTAAGTTATCATCCTAGCCGAAACCACTCTTCTTCCTAATAGTTTGAAACATACTAACACTGGAAATAACAATGTAATGCTGGAAATAACAATGTAATGCTGAAAATACTTTTTCCTTACACCACCAGAAGTCTATTGTAAATACATTAACCTTATAGAAAAAAAAAAAAAAAATACAGCACATATTACAATCATAGAAATCTAAATAAAGTACTACTTTCCACTCCTGGTATAATTAGACCACATAGCTTGGCATATTTGATCTCTCTTAGCATTCCACACTCTACTATTTTCAATGGAGTCCCGACGTGACTATGTTTCTTGTTGGGGGCCACTAGACTCTACTTGGTTCATTGCAGCTTCCATAATATGGTCATTTGGTTCAACCCCCATAATGTGATTATGAATCACACAACATGCTAACACTACTTTCACTTGGGTTTCAAAAGATCAAAATGGTTCTACATCCAACACTCGAAAACGTTTTTCCAACACTCCAAACCCTCGCTCAATGGTAGTTCTCAATGAAGAGTGTCGGAGATTGAACAATTCTTGCTCATTCTCAGGAGGACGATCACTAAACTCTTTCAAGTGATATCGCACACTCCGATAAGGTGACAAAATTCCATTTTTATTACCATACCCAGCATCACCAAGATAATATTTACCTACATATATTCAAAAATAAAACCAAACCACTACTATGCTTAGGAAAACGCACAATATTTATTAAACTAATAAACCAAAAAGGTGAAGTAATCCTATAATACCTTCGGGAATTGAAAATCCCCCTGGCCTAGCAAATGATTCATTTAACACACATGAATTATGTGCATTGCCTTCCCATCCAGCCAATACATAAGTGAACTTTAAGTCAAAACTAATGGTAGCTAACACATTTTGCATGGTTCCATCTTTGCGACCACGAAACCTTCCTTGTATTTCAAGTAGCACAGATGCACGAACATGTGTACCATTGATTGCTCCAACACAATCCTAATTTTCGACAGACATAATGGTTTAAAATTACACAAATCTTCACAATTACAAAAATACACATGTCGCAATATTTACCTTAAAATATGGATAGAACCTTCTGCTATTCCTTACCTCTGAGGGGGTGTATCTTCGCTAGGCGGTCTTATTAGAGCTCTATATAATTTTAGGACCCCCCTAAAGACGACCTTGAAGTATCTATGAATAGTCTCAGTCGATTTATGGAACTGACCATCAATTACACGGAACCTCACATTATGACCAATAATGTGACAGAAAATTAGCACTTACTCCGTAACAGACATGTGAATAGTCGGGCGTACGTGCTCCCCCTCAGTGAGGATTTGACATAAGTGGTGGAAAGCTATAGACTTCATCCTAATTTGACTCACACAATGCCTCTCACTTCCATGCAGAATACTATTTATGTAATGCTCTCTCTCAGTTGCATGATTAACATAAGGTGCCCTAGGCAGTCGTCTACGCTGCAATTTCCTTAACAATGCAACTCCCACAAGGAGGACAAATGCAACTGAGGCAAGAATTGCGGCTTTGGTTTTTTTTTTTTCATCTAAAAAATCACAAACACTATGGTCTAAGAGGTATGTAAACAAGCATGCAATTGATTACACAGTATATAAAAATAGCCACAAACAAAAACATTCAAACCATATTGATAACGAGTACCAAAATATTTATGCACATATATTTCTGTATAATTGTAACATCAACAACATACACAACATAATACCATCACAATCAATATTTACACCAACAAATCACATTGCATTCTATTTCTGTATAACTGTAACATCAACAACGTACACAACATAATACCATCACAATCAATATTTACACCAACAAATCACATTGCATTCTATTTCTGTATAATTATAACACTAACAAAAGTTAAATTCTTAAATCCATAATTAAATAAAAAATGGATAATTAAAAAAAGTAAATAAATAAATAAATAATTATATAAAGTAAATAATTATATAAGTAAATAAACAAATAAATAAATAAATATATATATATAGATTGGATCCGAGAAGGTGGATTAGAGGATGGGTTGTTTATGGGTTTGAGGGTGGATTTTGGCTAGATGGGTTTGAGGGGATGTGGATCGGCTTTTGTAGAAGGTGGGTTGGAGGTGAGGTGAGGTGAGGTCATCGGACTCAAATAGAGCATGGATCGGAGCTGAGGTGAGGTTGTTGGACTGAGAAATGAACTCAACTGGAAAAGGAAACTCACCGTGGGTGGATCTTTGGCGCTCGTTGGACTGTGGGTGAAGCTCAGACTAGCGTGAGGGAGAGGGTGGAGCTCGGTGTGAGTGAGCTTGGAGAGTACCAGTGATATGTGAGGAGTGCGTGTGAGAGAAGCTCAGAGAGAGTGTTATGTGAGGAGTGTAATTCGTTTGAAGTGAAAATAAAACCTGAAAACATTTTATGCCCGTGAGCCCTTATTTTACAGTCAACACAAAAAACATTTTCAGTTTGACCCAATTTTCGGTAACTACCAAACACACACGTTTACGGAAAAGCATTTTCGGAAGTGGTTTGAAGCCAAAACAAACACACCCTAAGACAATACCACAAATGTAACTAGATAACACCACAAATGTCTCCAAACTAACATTATATTAACATAGAAATATATTATCCAATACATAACATTGTCTATAACCATCATCATAAAATTAACAAAAGAAAGATGTGGTCATCTGTACACAGAAAGTCCTTCAACACTTAAATTAAGCTAATACCATAATCAAAGTTCCAAAGTGTTTCAAAATATTTTTCAACACTTGCAAAAAATGTGTTTGTTCAAATGTAGTTCTTTGTACACAAAATGTTTTCAAACACCAACATAAAACTTATAAGCTGCTTGGTTGATGAGATGCAGCTGATGATTTTTGAAAAGCTGAAGATTGTTGGACCGGAGGAACGTCCTACATACAAACCAAGATTACTCAATAAGTGCATATAAATGGATCGAATAGAATGATAAGAAAATCTTAGAGATTTAGGACTTTTCATCTTGCTCATTCAATAAGTGCATACAAACCAAGATTACTCAATAAGTGCATATAAATATTAGCTCATCAAGCCTGTTAGGACTTTTCCATGATTTTGTTTGGGACTTGATATGGTTCTATGTATTTAGTTGGGCTTCTTTATTTAATTTTATTAGCTATTTCTCCACTACAACACCATTAGCATGTAGCATAACATAGGCTCTTCATGTCCCAAAAAGTGTCTTGGTTCTAAAGACACAATTATTAATGAAAAGTAAAAAAATTCAAGTCTTCATAAAATTCCATTCATCCTATATTAGAGATTAGATAATTTGTGAACAACTCAGGTTAGGTGATGAAATGAACCTAGGAGCACAACAATGAACAAAATACAGCAAAACAAACCCATAAAGCTATAGAGTATATTAACAAAAGCCAAATGTGCAGACCTAAACTTTGAGACAAATAGTTACACAGTTTTTAAAGAAGAAGCTTGTATTAATAGCAAAATAGTAGTACTAGAGCTTGTATTGTATCTTTTTTTTCTTTTTTCTTTTTTAAAGTTTGGATTGCTTAAATCAGATTTTCATAAATAGGATGACTAATTTAGCAAAAACCCATTTCCTAGAAAACATGTACAAGTTGTTAAAAAAACTCTAAAACCCATTTTTAATTTCTCATGCAAAATGATCACCAAACAATTCAATTTATGTCATATTAAGATTAGAAACCTAGTCCCAACAAAAGGCATGAACAACCCAATATATATAACTTCATTGAAGAGTGAACAAACCTAGTATATATAAATAGGTTTGGGCTGCCACTCCTATGTCCTAACTCTAATGTTGCTACTATTCTTTTTTAGTTGAATGAATTCCTTTATAACCCCCCCTCCCCCCCCCCCCCCCCCCCCCAAAAAAAAAAAGATAGAAAGAGAGAGGTCTTTAATGGAGGTTTTGGTCTACATAAGAAATATTTATCAACAGGCTATATCCATCAAAACTTAATTTACATGAAGACTAATTTTCCAAAAGCAATAAGTCCAAATTTCAAAAAAATACAACCAAACACCACCTTAAGGTCCTTAACAGTAAAACATAATTTAGTATCCATCACAAAGTTTTAGCCAATATGTAACTATATGCAGACATTTTATGTGAAATACTTAAAAAATTATCTCCATAAACTAGCTACTATCTCTGGCCATTAGACAAACAATTTGTTCAAAGTCTATACGATGAAAGAGATATCTACATGAAAAACTACACTTGCACTTGCAAGCTATACTAAGGCCTCCTTGCTCATTTAAAAGGGGCGTTGAGTTAGTCATCCAATGTGGTGGTTCATTAGGTGGAGAAAACATTGTAGTGTAGCATGTAATGGATGTGGTTATATGTTAATAAGTAGTGTAGTCTTTACAACAATAAAAAAAAGTAGTGTAGCATGTAATGGAACCTAATTGTCAAATGTTTAGGGAAACTAACCTATATATGCACAAGCTCGCTGAACCATTAACCCATTAGCAATGACAACCTGCAAAATACATAACTATAAAACCAAAGATTTGGAACATAATACAGGAGGTAACATCAAGAGGGTAATCCAAGTAAAGAAAGAATTCTTTTAAGCTAGGAACATAACTTGCCTCTAGGGTAGCAACTTAAAGCTCAAGTGCACTTCCATTTAAAGGGTATTTTGAGCCATAAGAATTTTTTGGCAGCTCTCTTTTTAGTTGGCCAGGTTGTAGAAGTTACTTGAAATCTTTACTGTAATTAGCTCCAACTAATAATGTCATGCAAGAGCGTCAAAGGGCCAACAAATTTATAAAGCAGGACAACATAACACACATCTTTACCTTCAAACCTCAACAATGGTTGGTCAACCAATTGTTTTTCAACTTGCAAGAGTATAGCAGGCCAAAGTAGATTATTCAAGAGGATCTTCAAGGCAAGGCCCTTCCCATATAATACAAACATGTCGTAATTAGTGTAGCACATGATACTTTGGTATGTGAAAGTATTAAAAAGTCAAATTTTATAATTAAAAACTTTTAATAAAATGATGATTTACAACATAAAATTGTTAAACCAAATATATCCAGATAAATCCCAACACAAAAACGTTTTTTCTTTTTCTTTGGGTTGGCCAGGCTATAAAAGTTATTTGATAATTTTACTGCAATGAGCACCAACGCAGCTCTCTTTTTAGTTGGTCAGGCTGTAGAAGTTACTTGAAATCTTTACTGTAATTAGCCCCAACTAATAAAGTCATGCAAGAGTGTCAAAGGGTCAACAAATTTATAAAGCAGGACAACATAACACACATCTCTACCTTCAAATCTCAACAATGGTTGGTCAACCAATTTTTTTTCAACTTGCAAGAGTATAGCAGGCCAAAGTAGATTATTCAAGAGGATCTTCAAGGCAAAGGCCCTTCCCATATGATACAAACATGTCGTAATTAGTGTAGCACATGATACTTTGGTATGTGAAAGTATTAAAAAGTCAAATTTTATAATTAAAAACTTTTAATAAAATGATGATTTATAACATAAAATTGTTAAACCAAATATATCCAGATAAATCCCAACACAAAAACGTTTTTTTTTTTGGGTTGGCCAGGCTATAAAAGTTATTTGATAATTTTACTACAATGAGCACCAACTGATAACATTATGCAAGAGCCTCAAATGGATAAAGCAGGACACCATAATAAACAGCTAGATACCACAACAATCAACTCTGCCTCTTCATTTTAGTCCCTAGTCCTAGATAAATTAGAACTTATTTTGTCTCTTTGATCCAAATTAATTTGTCCATTGTCTACTATGCAAGTAACACTTTGTAATGGCAATAGCAAAATATAATTCCATATAAACACATGTAAGAGTTAGCACATATGACTACCATTGATTGCAATGCAAGAGTAGCACTAAATAACAAAAGTTTACATTAGTTCAAAACTAAATAACACCTGTATCAAGTGCAATTGCTACTATATTTGATCAAATACCGTTCAAAAAAGCAACAAAGCATCAAAGTTGAAGATCAAAAGATCACAAAACATTAACATTCCCTCCATGGTGCAATCCCCATATACTTTTAGATAGTTTATACAAATTTTTCTCGTGGAGATTGGAAAAAGAAAAAGTTTTTCCTTTCTTTTCAAGATTATCCTTAAACTTTTTCTTCAGTTTTCTCACTTTATCAGCCACTTGAAGTCTCGTAACTTTGCAGTGAAAAGTTTTATTGAATGAGTTATAAAAACTATTCATTTTGTTCATCATAGCACATGGTTCAAACAAATTTCAACGGTTGTTCAAAAATTACCCACAAACAATTGAAAACAAATCAAATCCCACAAAACCCATTAAAACTGTGACAGATTTCAAACAAAAATTTGCAGTAAAAATCCAAACAAAAAATCAAAGAAAAATCTTACAGTGTAGATGTCGAAATTGGGGGAGGGAAGAGGAAGGTGGCAGAGGAGAGAGGGGGAAGGTAGTGAGGGAGAAAGGGAGGGGTGGCAATGGCAGCGGCAACTGGGATTGTGAGGGGAGGGGGAGAGAGAGGAGATCGTGGTGAGGAGAGGGGTGAGAGGAGGGGCGAAGGAGGATGGGGTTGGCGGCGGCAAGTTTTGGCTGTGGCGGCGATGGGTTCTGTGCAGCAGCGGTAGTGGGTAGTAGAGAGAGAGACCCATATATTTGGTTTTTTTTTTTTTTTTTTTTTTTAGGGGGACCATATATTTGTTTTAAGTTTTAACAAAAACAAAAAAGAAGAAGGGTATTATATTTT
Source organism: Quercus robur (assembly GCF_932294415.1). Classification (NCBI taxonomy): domain Eukaryota; kingdom Viridiplantae; phylum Streptophyta; class Magnoliopsida; order Fagales; family Fagaceae; genus Quercus; species Quercus robur. The sequence continues at coordinate 45,425,571 of NC_065544.1, read as the reverse complement.
GCTGAAGTGTTTGGTGGGAAGTGAAAAAAAAGTGTGGGAATTGAAAATTAAAATGTGTGGGAAGTGAAAATTTATGCTGAAATTTATTTAAAATTTTTATTTTTAAATATATTTTTTTAAGTTTTAGATGGTCCCAATACTACTAAACTTGGTGAAATTCATATTCAAATCTTGATCATTAGGATTGAAGAGTTTGGTGAAATATTGGTGTTGGTAAAATTTGAGACCAATTGGATGGTCAGATTGAGAGAACATAGTCATATAGGTATACAACACAAGTCCATCACGCGCCATACTTAGTTTTGAAATCTAACCATTGGATTTGAATTTAGACAATTTATTGATGATATGCCTATTAATCTTTAATCACTTTGAAATTTTGTAAGAATAAAAAATATATGAAGATAATGTAATCTAACGGTAAATTTATCAAAATTCACATCGAATTAAGAAATATAGGGTTGGATTCAAGTTATACCTGATATAACTCTAAAAAATGTTACACCATCCAATAACTTATTATTGAATTCATATTTTGAAAATCCAACCGTTGGATTACATTTTCTATATGTTCTTAACATGCATGCCAATTTTCATGTTAATCGGATGTAATTTACAATTTGATCTTTAAACTCATCTTTTATGCATTATTTTAAACTACGAAAACTTGAATTTAAACAATTGATTGATGACATGGCTATTAATCTTTAATCACCTTGAAATTTTGTAAGCATGAAAAATATATGAAAATAATGTAATTTAACAGTATATTTGTCAAAATTCACATTGAATTAAGAAATATAGGGTTGGGTTCAAGTTACACCTGATGTAACTCTAAAAAATGTTATACCACCCAATAATTTATTATTGAATTCATATTTTGAAAATCCAACGATTGGATTACATGTTCTATATGTTCTTAACATGTATGCTAATTTTCATGTCAATCGGGTGTAATTTACCATTTGATCTTTAAGTGGGAAGGCAAAAAAAAAGAGGGAAATTTTGGGGTTGGGAAATTCAAAGGTCTATAACAGCAGTCCAACCCGCCGCTATAACTCAGAAAAGGCGCCGCAAAAAGGATACCTATTGCAACAGTCATACAAAACGCCGCTACATCTCGCATACAGCATTTGCTCAAAATGATATATTTATTGCGGCGGGTTTTTGGAGCGCCGCTATATCTCCATTACCGTTGCTAAAACATATATATTGCGGCGGCTTTAGGTCTCACCACTATAGGATGCTGCAAAAAACCATACCTATAGCGACGGTCCTAAAAACCGCCGCAATAGACCCTATGTATAGTGGCAGTCCCAAAAAACGCCGCAATATGCGACATATAGTGGCGTTTTATGCACCCACTGCAATAGTACAAATTTCTTGTAGTGAACCCCTCAAAGTTCTCTCCAACATTTTGCTAAGCCCACTTGTCTCTCATGCAATACTCCACAAAATCCATGCAATCCCCATGATGTTAGTGGAACCAAATAAGTAGACCCACTTCAAATTCTCTATAAAAGGGATCCAACTTCAACAAACACAGGTATGTTAATCCAATTATACGCTCTCCATATTTATCCCTTAGGAGATAAAAAAAAAACTAACTTAGCCATTAGAGGGTCTTTGACTTGTTCACCCCAATCCCCTTTGATCATTCTTTTCTTTTCAGGTTACAAAGTTGTTGTCAAAGCTCGGCCCATTCGGTCTACTAATTTTTCAACATTATTAATATCTTTTTATTGGATAGATGTTTTTGTTAGAACAAAAATTTCAAAGTTTCTTTCTATCATATATGTAAAATTCATATTTATAATAGAATTTTCCTTTCCAAATCCCGTAATTTTCAATTTTCTAACCCAAATATGTAGTCTTGGCCTGCTTAAAATTAAGAAAAGCTTGGTTTTATTTTTTCTGATAAGAAAAAAAGCTTGGTTTTAATTACCAATTGATTATTCTGTTTTTATAAGAAAAACCATTATTAGATAATGTGGTAAATTGACTTTTGGAATTGAAGGACTACTAAAGAATTCAAGAACCATCTACATTTTTTAATCTTTTGAGGCGGCCTTTTAGATGTTCTTACTCTATTCCTTGCTTGTTGGCACATCACTAGGGAAGAATTAGGTGAAGAAAGCAGATTTTCTTTCGCTTAATTTGACTGTATACCACTGCAATTTCTGTAACTTTTTTTTTTGTTGGTTTAGCCCGTGTCCAAGGCATTAGAACAATGGACGCAACATATATTGTGTCCATAATATATGTTGATCTTTTTTTCTTTTTTTCTTTTTTTGAGAAATATATATGTTGATCTTTGTGTCCATAATATGTGTTGAACTCTTAACCCATCTAGCATAAAATAGGAATTTTCTATCATATTTTTTGTGTTTAGTGCATTGGATGGAGGTCTTGCCTTCTATTTTATTTTATTTTTTTGTTAAGATAAGAGGGCTCTGAGAGTTATTTTGTCTTTCGGTTTTACAAATTTCTAGGGGTGTACAACCAGATCTGCCAACCAACCCATTCGCCCAAAACTGTCTAGGTGGACTCGAAAACCAGCCTGCTTGACACCAATGCAGTCGATGGTGGGTCTTCGCCTCCAAAAACCAATATCAGCGAGTCATCGCATGAAAACCCATAACCAATATCTTCTATTGAACTATCTAATTATAATTCCCTAAAAAATAAAAATAAAAAAGATCTTTTGTTGAATTTCTGAGTTTTAATTAACTCAATTGATAAATTTTATAGTCATCAAACAAGAAATTTGAGTTCTAAGAGCATTAGCAGTCAGTGTGTTAAAAAAAGAAAAAAAGAAGAAGAAGCTTTTTGGCACTCCAAAATGCTACAGTGTGGTAGAATATAATGTGTAAAGGGTTAATTCATCAAATTGAACATATATGGATTAAATTGATAATCAAAAAAGAAATATATATATATATATATATATATAGGTCCAAAGGTTTTTATTTTTATTTTATTTTCTAGAATCGTCCAAAGGTTAATTGATTAAACTGATAATCTTAAAAAGAAAAATTATTAAACTAATACTCATTACTCACATAAAAATTTTAAGGGTGATACTCATTATTTTTATTTGCTTCTCTTTTTTTTTTTTCTTTTTTTCTTTTTTTCTTTTTTCCTTCAATTGGAAACCTAATCAAATTTTGGGCCACACTCGCATTCTTCTAAACCCAATTGTTGGGCCTACCAATGGATTATTGGGTCTTATTACTCTTTATCATGATTTCTAATAAAGTGGGTCTTCAGGAATGGGCTTCTGTTGTCGTCTGGGTCCAGACCTTCGCGAGGCTATTTCTGTAATTCTGTACGATCATATTGGCTATAAAATAGAAAGCAAACCCTAATCCTTAAAACCCCGTCTTCTTGTTTAACGATTGTAGATCTCTCTGTGTTTCTCTCTATGTCTCTCACGTTCACACACAGACACAGCTGCTTTTGTTGATTGGTCTTTTAATGTCTCTTTTTTTTGTTTGTACTATGAAGGAGAAGGTGCGATGATGATGAGTTTATATATAAAATCTCGTTAATCTGATATATTAACATGAGGATATTTCACTCATCCATTCATAATATTCTGAGCACCTTCTCTTTTTCTTGTTTTATTTTTTATTATTTATTTTTAAAATTAATTATGTTTGAAAATTGTGAGTTGGGGCTTTTGTGGATTTGTCTGTGTGTTGTTATGAAAAAAAAAAACCCACTTGAGAAATGTGTTCGCTTTTTAATTTTAGCTTATGGGTTAAATAGGTTATGGATGAAGCTCAAGAAATAAGCACAATCTTTAAGCTAAGAAATTATCTAAGGGTGGCATTTAAACTGGATCTATGGTTGGTTTAAGCTATAGGATTAACCTTGGCCTTATATTTTCTTCGAATTTTTCAAGTTTTGGATTCAGAGTAAATGAGTAATCTATTGATCTCCGAATGGATTCTCACATTATAACCGGACCCAGAGACCAGAGTCTTAAACAAGAATCATGACCCATCAACAAATCCAGAAAAAGAAAAAAGAAAAAAGGGAGACCAATACCCAAAATCAAATTTTTCTTGAGGGTCCATATATTTGAACTCCAATTTAACAACTTAAAAGTTAAAATACTCAGGTTTTAGTTTTACAATTTATCTTCTAGGATTTTGCTTTCTTTTTTGAACAAAAATTTAAATACGTACGATGTGTTGTGTTATAAAAAATTAAAACCCACTTGAGAAATGTGTTCACTTTGTCATTTTCGCTTTGGGTTAATTGGTTATGGATGAAGCTTAAAAAATAAACACAATGTTTAAGCTAAGAAATTACTTAATGTGGCATTTCAATAGGATTTGGTTTATGCTATAGGATTTACCTTGGCTTTAATTTTCTTTGAATTTTTCAGCTTTTGGATTTAGATTAATATATGGATCTCCGAATGGATTTGTACAAGAATCATGACCCATTCCCAAATTTAGCTAAAAAAATAAAGACCCATTCCTACAATCAATTTTTACTTGCACTTCCATATATTAGAACTAAAATTCAAAAACTTAAAAGTTAATATGCTCATGTTTTACAATATATTTTTAATTGGGTTAATTACAACTTACCCACCTGTAATTTGGTCGAAATTTAAGTTGTCAACTCGTGATTTGAAATTTGGCACTTTACTCATCTGAGGTTAACTCAGTTAGGGTTCCATTACCCACCTCTATTAAAAATGAGGCTAAATATTTATTTTTACTCTCTTTTATGTCCCTCCTATCTCAAAACATAAAAGAATAAGAGAAAACAAGATCAAAAAGTGAGGGTTTTGTAAAAATTATGAACAAACATTACCACCACCATAGAAGCTTCTGTCAAGAATCATCTCCAACAAAAACAAATTCCTTCATCCATTTCTAAGCAATCAACAAAGCCATAGCATCTAAAGCTTAAATCAAACCAAAAGATTGAGACACAGAGATAGCATCTTCATCAGACATTAAAGATATGATTTGGTAATGATGGGCACTGCTTAAGCAAGCTTGGTTACGTATAAAATCATTCCAAGTTGAATCTATGTGAGTTGAATAATTGAAGAAGGTGTAGATATACATGTTGTACTCAAAAGGACATGAAGTTAAATCGGGGATTCGAAGCTGTCTTGGATCAATGCAACCATCCAATGGCGGTTCTAGGAATTTTTTCCAAGATGTTCCTTAACAAACATAAATTACACAATTTAATAAAAAGAAAATTTTATATATTGACAACAACAACAACAATAAAAATAAATAATAATAATAATTAAAAAAAAAAAAGCAAATACATAAAGTTTTACAACATAAAACTTATGGAGTTCAGTTGTGGTTGTTATTAGTGTTGCTGAATAGAGATGGACGGCGATGGCTGGAGAGAGTAAGTGACTTTCTTATTTCCTTTTAGCCTTTAAGTTTGATTTAGTTTTAGTTTAAATTGTTTAATAACTTGTGAATCTGCGAGACACTGAGGAAGTGAGGATTTTTTTTTTTTTTTTCAATATTTGTTGAGTTAAAAATGTAATCGTGTTGGTATTGGGATAATGATAGTCTTAGTTTGAGATGAGATTGATCTTGTATTGGGCTTTTCTATTGCCATTTGGTTTGGGCCTTTTTAGTGGTTTTATACTTTTATTATAATTTTTTTTTCCCAGATTTTCATTCAAGGTTTTTTTTTTTTTTTTTTTGGGGGGGGGGGGGGGGGGGGGGTGGGGGGGGGGGGGGGGTTTCCATGGTTTTATAAAACCAGTATGGTGAAAGAATCGAAAAAGGGACTGGTTATTGGTTTTTTGGTCGGATCAAGATTCAATCGATGGTTGAACCGGTGACATTATAAATAATATAAATTGTGGGGGCCGGTTAATTAATAATTATTAAAACCGTGTTAACTGGGCCTGTGGCCCATTCGAGGACGTTATACCATTCGAGGAGGCTCATATAAGGTTATAAGGGGAACCAAATGAAAAGAGGAGTAGATATCACATGAGATGGGTCCAATATTCATCCGAGGACAAAATCCTTCTCAGCAATATGTGTCCGAGGACGACCTGAACGCCATATTGTTACAAACACACTTCAGAGCGACATTACCACTAAAGGTGGGACATGGGACCAATGGTAAGAAAGAAAAGATAAACAAATATTTTTAACAACTGCTGCCTCCGCATTAATTGCCTCTCAACCAACTCTTTAGCCGCATTAATGTGGAGGTGGTGCCTGAACAGTGATGAAGCAGCCTTACAGTTGCTGGTTGAAGGTTCTAGGAAGTGTGTTGGATGGGACAGGAAGGGATCCCCCAAATCCAACCTACACGTGTGTGGTGAAGATGACACCAAGAGGGCAGTATATAACATGGAAGAATGCATTAAGAGAAGAGATCGGAACTTCTGAACAATTGATGCTTAGAAGAAAATCTTACGAAAAAAGAACTTAGCTTGTCTCAAGGATAAATTGATTGTAATATCTGTATTAATCCATCTAAAAACGTTAAGTTTAATCGTTTTTCTTTTGAAATTAATCTAGTTCTTTTATATTCACGCTCTACAAATTTATTGTTTGGGCCTTTAGCGTTAGAACCCAATATGAGTTTGGGATCATTACAAATTGAGTCCCTACATAAATAATAAAATTTTAAATTATATAAATAAAAATATAATAAGTTTATTACTAATAATATGATAGCAAAATGTAAAAACATAATATTTAGTGACATTTTTCGTGTAAATTTAATCAAATTTCCTTAGAATTGACAATCACATGTTTAATTATAATCATAAAAATAAAAAGTTTATTATATATATAATGAATTAATTGATGTTATATACAAATTAAGTAACTTTTTAAGTTTATTCACTTAATTAACTAAAATTACTATTTTTTTTCTAATCAAAATTATCGGAAAAAGAAAAAAGAAAAGTAGTTGTATAATGAAAAAAGTTAAATTTATGTGACTTTGATCAATTAATTGTATAATATATATTATAATGTTTTTGAGGAAAAATAGTTGTATAATGACAGTATGTCAGGTAAAACAGAAAGTAAAAGTAAAGCTATAGTATAGGCTTAAAAGAATATAAAAGCATGTGGTTCTTTTTTCTTGAAAAACCCTAATATATTGTTAAGTTGCTCAAATTATGGACCAAAATTTAATTTTATTGGCATAAAAAAATTCAGGGTGTTCCCAATTTTTTTTTTAAAGGTAGATAAATATAAAATTTTAATTTAATATGTGTATATATATATATATATATTTTTTTTTTTAGGTTAGGGTGGTCATGGGACCACCCTGGCCATAAGGTGGCGCCGCCCCTACAACCATCTTGATCATACAAATCAATCTACTGCCCTATGTAACTGATACTATTTACATAAAACTTCCTTGAATATGGCAGCTCGAGCATGGTATAGTTGTCCTCGGTGCAAGATAGCTCAAACTTAGGGTATCCACAGTGTTCTTGCTGTTGGTCCTTTAGCCAAAATGGGAACTAGATGGTTGGGCCATCATCTTTGCACCATGCTATCTTGCACCCATTTGGCTCTAATCCAAACTCTACAGCGTTTACGATTAGGAGAAAGCAAAAGAGAATTACAATTTAAGCTTTAGATGCTATAGCTTCATTGGTTGCTTAGAAATGGATGAAGGAATTTGTTTCTCATGGATATGATTCTTGACAGAAGTTTCTATGGTGGTAATGTATGTTTATAATTTTTACAAAACCCTCACTTTTTATCTTGTTTTCTCTTATCCTTTTATGGCTTTTTTTTTTTTTAAATGTTTTTTGAGAGGAGAGAGACATAAAAGAGAGTAAAAATACATACTTAGCTCCATTTTTAACAGAGGTGGGTAACGGAATTCTAATTGAAATAACCTCAAGTGAGTAAAGTGCCAAATTTCAAATCACAGGTAAGCAACTTAAATTTTGGCCAAATCATAGGTAGGTAAGTTGTAATTAGCCCTTTTTAATTTTTGTATTTTGGAAAAATAGTTTCTAAGCCCCTCATTCATTTGGATTAGACAATACAAAATAGAAAAATGCTAAATTTATACTTCCAAACCAAAAATCAAAATCTCCTACATTGCATGAGTTGCTTACTCTTGTTTGCAAAAAGGGTTAGAATGTATTTGAATGAGCTTGCATTTGTTGGTATATTTGGTTTCGAAAATAAGTTGTGTAATAGGGAATGGGGGGTTCTTTGACATGTTATTAAAGCCCGGTTTGGATTTAGCTTATTCACGTCTGCGTTTTCAGTTTGCACGTTTTCTCTTTTTTCTTTCTTCTTTTTTTAGCCGCAATTGTTGACTTTTCTTCAGTGTACAGTGCACATCAATAGGTCCCGTGCACTGTTCACGAGACTCACAAACTTCACTTTTCAACAACTTTTTCATTAAAAATAGGTCACACGGCACTATTCACACATTTAAAAATTATTTTATTACAGTGCTTTCAGTTTTCAGCAAAATAAGTTGTATCCAAATGGATCCTAAGTCTTTAATGAGTTGGTAATCTATCTTTGACAACTTATTAGAGAAGATAAATTTAAGCTCACCAACCTAGCCAAACATTTCCACCTTCTCAAGCTTAACTTTAAGCTTATTCAAAAGAAAATAATATGTGAATTTACCCAACTTCCATCTTTAATGGGACCCCTTGTTCAGTGTCTTGTCTAATCACCAGCTTTTTTTTTTTTTTTTCCTTTCCTTCTTCTTCTCTTCACATCTGCTTCTTTGTTTCTTTTTTCTTTCTTCTTCTCTTCATGCCTACTACTCTCTTTCTTCTTTTCTTTCTTTCTTCTCTTTTTTAGTGTTTAGCTTTTACTCCCAACGGCTCTCTTTCATGCCAAACCAAACCCATCTGCACAGCCCAACATATCCCATCTTTCTTCTTTTCCTCATCACAACCCCATCTTCAGAGTAAACCCCTCAACCTAGCCACATCTAGAAATGCATCTGATCTGATCCAACCCGCAATGGCCCCATCTTAGACCGGAGAAGGATGACGGCGACACAGAACTCGCAAACCTCCTACAGAGACCCAATTGTATGAACAGAGCCACATGTGCCACCTACCGAGACAATAACATCTATGACATCAAAGATTAAAAAAAAAAAAAAGACATACCCAAGTTGGAACAATGGTGATCGGAACTCGAAGGGGGTAAGGATTGGACTGGGATACAATGAACAGCGATAGGTTCAAGCATCGAAGCAGTTGTTTATGGGTTAGATTTCTGTGATGAGGAGGGAGGAAGAAATCCGAAGCTGCATTGGTGGCATCGGCGCAGTTGGGTTTTAGACATTTTCTGAAATTTTCAGTACAGGGGAGTGATGAACTAGGTTTTGGTAAAGTTGGGTTTTGGCTTTTGGGGTAAATGGGATAAGGAGGGGGCGGGTGGCGTTTTGATGGATTTCCTTGGCTGGGTTCATCGAGTGTTTTGGGAGAAGATGTGGGTTGAAGAGAAAAAAGAGGTGAAATTGGTTTGCCTTGAATGTATACGTGGGTAGGCTAACCAGCCTAATCGTGAACCTGACATGGTGCTCAGGCTGGGTTCATCAAGTGTTTTGGGAGAAGATGTGGGCTAAAGGGAAAAAAGAGGTGAAATTTGTTTGTCTTGAATGTATACGCGGGTAGGCTAATCGTGAGTCAGACATGGTACTCAGGCAGTGGATCCCACAAAAAGATAAAGTTTTTGAGTTATCAGAAGTTGGAAGCGAGTGCCAAAAATGCCGCCACCAAAGGAAGTTGAGGAATTTTCAATGATAAGTGATGAGTTATAAAGAGATGAGTGATGTTATTTCAATAATGAGTGATGAATGAGTTTTTTTTTTTACCCAAACAGCCCCTTAGTATCCATGGACCATGGTACTAGTAGAAGTAGCATATTAAACTAACTTAAAGCCTAATATGAAACAGAGGACTTTCAGGAAGCCAATTGTCATACTCTCACTATTACCAATAGGATGCTTGATCCAAGGTCAAGCAAAATCTCAGTTTTAAATCTTCTTCTCTTCAAGTTTTTTGATGGAATAGACCAAACAGAAAAAAACTTAAAAAGTGAAAAGAATTTCAAACGTGCTCAATTGCAATAGCTTTATTTTGGTCTTGTCCTTTTAAACCTAACCACCCTCTGATTTTGGGGACTTTAAGGGCCGTCCTATCGTAGCTTGGCACCAAAATCCATTGTATTTAGACGTTTCCACAAATAATCATTGCAACTGCTTTCAAATTCCAATCCCAACCTACCCCTTTGGTTAATAAAGTAAAAAATACGGCTGTACCTAAGGACAAAAAAAAAAAAAAAAAAAAAAACAACAACAACAAAAAAAACAAAAACTTTAAAAAATTGTACATTCCTGCTAAATTAAAGGATGAAAATAAACTCATCCATTGACACCTGGCGGGTACTCTTTGGAAGCAAAGAGAAAGTGTGTAATTTACCTAACCCAACAACTTTCTTGCTTGAGCCGGCAGTATTGATAATTTAAAATTTTCAACAAATTATTAAAGTGATTAATGATTATTGGTGTAAAAAAAAAAAAAATGATGTTATTAATAGGTTCAAATAAAAATCAGTAAAAAATTGACCACAACAACAACTTGTAAAAATATTTTAAAATAGTTCGTGGCCATTACTCCTTACTTCTTGTAGAAATGTCTAGATTAGACTTTCTAGTGCACAACCATGTAAGACCTTAAAGGGTTCTAAAGCTATTTTTAGATTAAAATGAAAATGAAATGTTTAGATAAACTGTTAAGATGATGAGTGATTATTAGTAAATAAAAAAAAAATGATGTTATTAGTGGGTCTAAATGAAAACTAGTAAGAAGTTGGCTACAACTACAGTTCGTAAAAATGTTGTAAAATAATTTGTGACCGTAGTATTACTCCTTAATTCATGTAGAAATGTCTAGATTAGTCTTTCTAGTACACAGCCATGTAAGATCTTAAAGGGTTCTAAAGCTGTTTTTAGATAAAAATGAAAATGAAATGTCCTACAACCCTTTTTTTTATAAAGTTTCATGGGTTCCATTAAGAAATTTAGAACTTTAACAAAAAAAATTCTATAATTCACGGTTTATGTCTTATAAATTAATAACTTTAATATACTATTTATTGTAATTTGTTAAACACTTAAAAGTAAAAAAGAAAAAAAAATCAAAACATTAAAGAGTTTTATAATTAAATTTCTATATCACGAAAGCTCTGCTACAAAACTGTATAGATTAACTATCTATAATGCAGTTTCTCAAAAAAAAAAAAAAAAAAAAAACCTATCTACATTAAACTCTACCTTTTAGTTTACGACAACACCAAAGAAGCAATCTTTGGGGAGGGATTTTTTTTTTTTTTTGAGAAGTCTTTGGGGAGGGATTTGATAGAGCATGACGTGAGACGATGAAATAGATTTAGCTATAATTAGTTTAGACTTTTTGATATTATTGCAAGTTGTATATTGGTGGTACATTATATAAATAGATTTGTGACGTGATCAATATTATATTTAGCCTATAATTAGTTTAAACTTATTGATATTATTGCAGGTTTTGAGTAAGAAAGATTTTGGGTAAATTCTATCTAATTGGGGTGTGGGTCAGGTTTGAACCCGACCTAAATCGTGCTCAGCCCAAAGGTTTTGTCATTTTCAATTTTAAAAACTGACCATTATTTTTAATAAAAAATCCTACGTCCACCACTTTTTATATTATTTTCATAATAAATTTTAAGTGATAAGTTATTACTAATTTTAAATAATAAAAAACCACTATTAATTTTTTTTTTAACCCACAATATCGGTTTATAACAACTTATCATTTAAAATTTGTTACGATAACGTTGTCAGCCATGCATTTCTTTTTTCTGATAGAAAGATAAGATTATAGAACTTAAAATTTTCTGATTGGAAAAGTAAACAAATCACAGATCCAAAAGACACTTAAATGAAACCTCTATTAAAATTATATTTTTTATTCACAATACCAACCAATAATAACTTATCACTTAGAATCTGTTTAATAATATTTTTCTAGTAACGGTATTTATATTTTTTTTGAAATACATATAAGTAAAAAAATATATAATATTATTTAAAAACAATAGTTAAAACACTACCAAACGGCCTTAAAATTTGCGATAACGTCGGCCATGCATTTCTCATTTTTGATAGAAAGATAAGATTGTAGGACTTAGAATTTTCTGTTTGGAAAAGTCTGGCCTTGATTACTCTTAAATAGACACTTGTCCGTACGCTTAAACAATACCAAGTTTTCAACGCGCAAATTCTTTGGCGGCTGCTACACATGTCACAAAACACAAACGCAAAAACAAAACAGAACTGTTACACACTCAGACATCATTTTGAACCAAACAAAAAGCTAAAAAGCAAAAAGCAAAAACAACAAAGAAGCAACCCGAATTCTGAAACCAGAACTTGAGAGAGTTTTTTTTTTATTTGACAATGGAGACTGTGAGGGAAGATGTGGTGGAAGAGTATAGCTGGAGAGACGTGAAGGTCCCAGCTTTGGCATCACAGTCAGAGCATAGGAAAGAATTAGGAGAGAGAAGGGGAGGCCGTGACATACTTGTAGCTGTGGATCATGGACCCAAGAGCAAATTCGCCTTTGATTGGGTCCTCGCTCATCTCTGCAGAACTGATGACACTGTCCATCTCATCCATGCTGTTTCAAGTTATTTCAATTTCACAATCTTTTTCACTATAGTTTAACTGTTTCCTTCTGAAAATGAAAACCTTGAAAGTTAATCTCTTTTTGTGGTTTTAGTTTTGGAATTGTAATTGTTGGGTGTTAATATTTCTGGGTTTTTGTTTGGTTTGGTGTTTGTTTAGGTGTCAAGAACGAGGTAGTGTATGAGATGAGCGAGCGGCTTATGGAGAAGCTTGCGATTGAGGCTTTTCGGGTTGCCATGGTAAGTATTTCATCTTCTTTCATTTGGTTTTTTCTTGTTCCTTCTGCATTTACTTTATTTTTTGATAAGCGAGCAGAAATTTTTATTGAAACAAATCAAGGAGAGAACATCTGTAACAAAGACACTTAATCCCAAAGGTTTACACATTTTGACACAACTTACAAGTACCAGCACAAATTACTCCTCAAGCAACGGCTGTAAACTAAGCAGCCTTTTTATGCAAAACAGATTAAGGAGGGATTCCCCAAGCACAGAACAACACTCTATCAAGAAAAGAGTTCTTGAAACTCAGTCTTGTAATCACACAAACTTTAGCTTTCAATATGATAATCTGAACAAAGCCTTCTTCAGTTTTAACCTGTCCACCATGGATGATTCTATTTCTTTGTAACCAAAGGTGGTATATTGTGGATCCCCGTGTTAACCTGCTAATTACTGCACTCAAGCTCTTCCATCTCCAGTTCTTAATACCCCATTCCACCAATCTTTCTCAATCAGTTGGAGGGTTGAAATTCAAACAAAACTGCATGGCCAATGTCCATACTCTATTGGTGAATGAGCATTCAAAGAACAAGTGACGTCTAGTCTTCCAAGCATCTTCTGCATAAAACACATACCCTGTCCCCTTTAAAGCCCATTGCACAAGTTTTCCTTAGTAGAGAGCCAATTTAACACTGCTAACCAAAGCAAGGAAGCATGTCTAGAAATAGCCAAAACCAGGCCAGTTTAGCCCACTTGGCCTCAGCACTTCTCATTGTATTAGTATTCCAAGTCTTTGAAGTTTTGAAAATACCAAATTTAGATGGCATCCGCAATGGTTTATCCTGATCTTTGACTTCCACAAGAGCGAGCTTGCACTGAACAGCCACAAATGCATCATATTGAGCCTGACCCCAGCACCACTCTTTTTTTTCGGTACTCTAAAACTTTGTCCTCAATGTTGCTTGTTGCATCTTATGCAATCCTAGGACCATATTTGGTAAATACTAGGAAGCACAGACACTTCATTTGGGGTATGACACCCATGTTGCACCTGTACTTGTGCTTCCTAGGAAAGGGCTAATTTTTCAAAAATTGATGTGTTGCCATGTCATACCCGTACCCGTGCTTCCTAGGGTAAATAAAATCCCATCAAGATGCCACCAATCCTACCAAAGATCCAAGAGAAACCGTCCCCAATTTCCAACTTAAAAAACTGCTTGGTTTCATTTTAATAACTTTCCTCCAACCCCAAGAGCAATTTTGGGGATTTTAGCCATCCATAAAATCCTCCACTTTAACAAGCTCTCTTTCACTTATGCCACTGATAAAGATCCAAATTCCAAATATGCTTCATAATTGCAGCTTTATTCCATTCTTCAACTCTCTTCAACCCAAGACCACCTTCAATTTTGGTGGGCAAACTTGAGCCCAAGCTACCTTAGTGATAGTGTCATTTCCATTCCAGAGGAAACTGTTGAACTTATGTGCAATCACTTTTATGACTCTCTTAAGAAGAATTAACACACTAGCCCAAAAGACTAGAATGTTTTACAGAACAAAACTCAATGGCTGAACTCTGCCAGCAAAGGACAGTTTCTTGGTGGTCCGGGAGCAGGAGCAGATTCCTGCAAATATCTTGTCAACCAAGGGCTAACATTCCTGCAAACTAAGTTTACTAGAGATTAAAGGAACCGCCAAATATCTAACTGGAAGCTTGCCCTTGCTCAAACTTAAGTAAGCTCAGAATCCAATGTTTCAGTTAAGAATCCACATTAGAACAAAATACTTCACTCTTCTTGGTGTTTGCAGTCAATTCTGACAATATTTTAAACTCAATTTGACCATCTTAACAAACTGTAAAAACTTTGGATCATCAGCAAGCCTCAAATGCAAGGGTGGAGCTAGGATTTTTTGTTTGGAGGGGGGGGGGAGTTGTGGTACTAATATATTAGTCAAGAGTCAAGGTAAACCATCACACACATGCACATATATAAACCTTAATATTTTGATACCAGAGTTGTTCATAATTAATAAATATATTGTATACAAAACTATCAACTTTGACATATGTATATTTACTGGATAATATTTTTAGGGGAATTTATCATCTTTTAAACTCCAATAAGTATACAAAAGTTGTCTAGTCTTATTAAACATATACAAAAAGTGAATTTGAGAAACAAAAACCACCTTGTCTATATAACTACTAAGGCCAGTTAACAAATTCTATTGTTTTTTAAGAGTATCATTGGACTAACTTAAATATTTGGGGGAGCCAACTTTAATTTTTGTAGCTAAATATTTAAAATTTTTAATAACTATACATAAAATAAATGAGTTTTTTAAAATTTTGGAGGGGCCATGGCCCTCCTGAGCTTAGCCGTAGCGCCGCCCCTGCTCAAATGAGTTAGCTGCAACTTATTGAGAATGGAATCTGAAACTTCTGGATTCCTGGACAGGTTTTACGTCAACTGGGAAAACACCTCTATAGCAATGACAAAAAGATAAACAGACAAATAGTCACCTTGCCTCTTCCCTTTCTTACCACCAAAATAACCAACCAAATTACCATTTAAAGCCACAGAGAATTTCGTAGTAGTTGTGCACTCTCTAACCTGATCAATATATAAACTTGGAAAGCCAAGAACTGGATAAATTCCCATTCCACAGAGTCATAAGCCTTCACTAAGTCAACTTTGATAGTGCACCTTTGAGGTCTCTTTGTTTCTGTGGTAACTTTTCACCAGTTCTTAACTACCTATGCTATAAAATATATTTTCTGATGTGTTTCTACCTGCAATAAATGCTGTCTGGTCGTGGCTGATAATTTGACTCAGCAAGGCTCGAGTCTGTTTGTAAGGATTTTATTAATGCACTTATAAATGATGTTACTGCAAGATTGGCCTAAATTCACCCATAGAAGAAAGGCTAGAAACTTTAGGAACCAATGTAAGAATAGTGGCATTTACTGCTCCAAGTAGCTTTTTTGAATTAAAAAGGGAGTTACTAGAAAGAATCATCTAATTTTCTACTAAAGATCTTGATTTTTTTGAAAAAATATGCTGTGAATTTATCTGAGCCAGGACCTTTGTCTCTATTAATGGAAAGAGCCTTCTGGATCTCTTCAGAAGAGAGCTCCCTTTGCATCATACTTGCTTGCTCTCTAGATATCTGTATAGGAAGCAAATCTGATATTCTGGTTTTATCCTAATCTCCAAGATGGAAGCTTGAATCGTGTAACATTATTTGTTGGAATTGGACTGCCACATATTTTATTTGATTAATTTCAGTGACACTGTTTCCTTGCTCATCTTTGCTTGATTGGACTATAGCATTACAATCGTTTCTTGTTCTTCTCTTTTAGTTTTGTTTGAGCATTGTAATTTGAGAAGTTGATGTATTGTTCCCATGATATTCTCCTTGTATACTTCTGTATTTTTTGGTCATTAATATAATTGAGTTATTTATTTATTTATTTTAAATTTGAAATTTTTAAAAAGGCTTACCTCTTGACAATGCTGTGAAAATATGCAGTGTTATTGTCCCCTAGATTAAGCCATATGTTCATAGATTTTTAAACCATTATTAATCAGCAGCCTGTCTCTGTCTCCCAACCCCCCCCCCCCCCCCTTCTATTTTTTGATGCTATCCTCTTGCTATCTTTCTTACTCAACTGAGGTTGATTTTGTTTTGTATGATTAAGGTCCTGCATCATCAAACTTGTTCTGTTGGTTCAACTAATGTGCCCTTTTGGTCTCTGTTGCAATAGTTTGGGACACCCAATGCAAGCAACTCATTACTAAAGTTTGTAGTCTATAGTTACAACTTACAAATTGAAGTGTTCCAGTGTGTTAATTTTCTGATGTAGAATCTAGAACTTGTTTGAATGCTAAAACTTAGATTCTCTTCACTACACTTGTTAGAATGATGGTTAAATGATTACATTCTCCATTTCCTATCAACTTAAGCTTTTTGTGACAATAAGTAATTTATCATGGTATCAAAGTAGGTGGCTGTGAATCAAATCATGTTTTCCACCCTTCCTCCCATTTAAAAATTAAAAAACCCCACGTGTTGGATCTCACTTATTAAGGTGGAGTATGGGCCAAATATGTGAGAGAGAGAGAGGGGGGGTGGGGGGGGGGGGAATTAAGTTCAGAATTTTTATATTGGCTTAAGCTTCTTATTGCATGGAGATTCAGCTTGAAATTATAGTCATCTTGAAAGTTTAAATTTGTCGCTAAATGCCTTCATCTCCTGTATTCTTTGTCTAATTTAAATTGCACTTATCTCCACTCTCCCAATCTGATATGTGATGACACTTACATCTGAAGCGTGATTCATGGAGTCAAGCTAAAATGTCATTGCTTCATGCATTCTTTGCTTCTCATCTTCAAACAAGTAGTTCGCATGAATGGATTTTCTCTTGCAATTAAAACCCTCAATGCATGACTCCAACTTGTATTGAAACAGCCAAAAATAAATTTCTACATTGATAAGCTGCATCCAATTGCCTCTGTGGTTCAGTTTGAATCTAATTTATGCTTACGTGAGAAAAGGCAGACTCTTGCATCCCTAGCATTTTCTTTGTTGCTTGAGCATTCTTTCAATCAATCATGTACTCCCCTTAACTTCAGTTATTACTAAGCTTGACCTATTGGGATATACTGTAGCCAACTGAATATAAGATAATACCAATTTAAGCTTAAACTAGTTTTATACATAAATTTGCCACAACTAAAAAAATTGATATAGTGAAGTGTTGCTACTTTGAGTTCTTTTATTGTCATTTATAAATGGTTTTGATGGAATAGGTAAGGACTAAGGCTCGGATCGTGGAAGGGGATACTGGTAAGGCAATATGCAAGGAAGCTGAAAAATTGAAGCCTGCAGCTGTGGTCATGGGTACCAGAGGCAGAGGCATTATTCAAAGGTTCATCCTCCCTCCCTCCCTCCCTCCTTCTCTCCCTCTCTCTCTTTCTCTCTCTCTCTCTCTCTCTCTCTCTCTCATTGTTGTTGGACCTTCAGTGTGCTGCAGGGTAGTGTGAGCGAGTACTGCTTCCATAACTGTAAATCAGCACCTGTCATAATTGTTCCTGGAAAAGGTATTATTTCTCACCAATAAAATCCTATAAATTTCCTATTAATGAGTATTCAGTCTCAAGGATTTCATTTCTTGGATTGGCAGCAGCTGGAGGCGAATCATTGACCTAGTGAAATGGGCATATAGTAAACTGTTAGTCCTGAATGTTGGGCTACTAAGAATAGCTTGCTTGGACGTAGATACTTGCTGGGTTTTATTTTGTTTTGTTTTATTTGTATTTATATATTTGTTTTTGGTGTGTATGTGGAAGATATTTTATGATTTTATGTGATGAATGAACACTATATATAGCAATTTGGGGGTAATGGATGTGGTACACTGCATAGCTTGCTTGTATATTGTATCAACTTATTTAATGGAACTAGCTGTTGATGTCTGGATGCAATTTGGGGGGATGGATGTGGTACACAGCGTAGCAAATTTGTAGGATCCAAGTCATCCCAAAGTTCTCAAGCATGAAGATATATGATCATTAGAGTTTTCACTTCTTTTTTCTCTCACATAGACCAATGCATATGCGATATGCCCACCCAGATAAAACATAATGCTCTTTGAGCTAACTTATTGTATAAAGTATAGACCTAACAAAATATTCTAATTCAAAAATGCTTTGTACCTATTTTCTTTCTCTTTTTCCATTATCTGGCTATCCATGTAATCCAAGTCTTTGAGTTATAAATTTTGTCCATGTGTGTTGCTTGTGTTGTCCCCATCGTCTCGTCCCCTCATCTCAATTGATGGATCACAATGATTTCAGTAGATTCTGCTACTAACAGTTATCCATACCAATTTAGCACATACTGGTACTTGATCATCCCCCTTCCATTAGCGTGCATTTCCTTCATTGTACTTGGACTTTGGGATGCGTGAATTTAGGAATCATGTATGTTCCAATCTTAGCCCATGTTGGTTTCCATGTTAGTTTCCCATAAAATATGTCAGTTCCATGTTCTTATATACAGCCACTTGGTATGTGTGACTATGCAAAAGAATGATATACTTAGCCTGTGATATCTGAAACTAAAAAATTCTTTCCACTTTAGCCCTTGGGCCAAGCCCTGCTCTTGATAATTGGCCGATCTCCTAATATTAATTGTTTTTACCAATTAAGTCATTTGCGTATGTAGATTTTTATGGTACCCTCCAAACATTATCTCGAGTAGAGCTTGGCCAATGCATGACAATAATCTCTAGGACCAAGCACAAGTCCTTGTACTTAGGCTTGGTAGGACCTGGGTACTTTTGCTGGGAACAAAATCTATTTTGGGTTGCCCTTACCACAATGACTACAGAATTATTCTCCCACCCAATATACCATTGAAAAAATTACCTGTACTACTGGTAAGTTCTACTCAATATTCTTATCTTTCCCTTCTGTTTTCTGAACCACAGAAAGATTTGTCTTAGGTTCCATTAATTATTGTTAGGATTCTCCTACTAGAAGAAGACACAAACTTGAGGGCTCAATTGTGCCTAACAAGTCTTTACGAGTGGCATGAACATTTGCACGCTGCCAATAAAATCTGTCTTTTTAGCCTTCTTATTCCGTATGAACTACACCATGTGAGTGAAAGGTGGAGAGGAGAACCTCAAAGATTAGAAGTGAAAGTTTCACAAAAAACTGAAATGGACCCAAGAAAGGGAAAGAGCAATATCATCTCTCACCATCTCAAGGGACAAAGAGTAGCAAAAAGATCTTGCCCAAGGATGTGGCCAGGCCCATCCCTTTCACCGTTACGTTTGGCTTGATAATGAAGGAAAGCTGAGGTTCTTGTTAACTCTATAATAGCAGGAAGATGCGGTGAAGGTGTGTACAAACCTTTAGTGGTCCCCCAATCATTGCTGCAGCCTAACACTGAAAACTGGAAAGTGAAAAGCTCGTTTCTTTTGTAGTAAAATGAAGATATAAAATGCCTATATAAGTTAGAGAAGATATGAACCTTCTGTATGTAGAAAAGTCATAGGAGTACAGGTTCATCATTCATAATTTTGTTGATTAAGTTTAAGAATAGGCTAATCTTCTGAGTTTTCCTTGAAATTTGATAGTGAATTGCTGGCCTGGTGTGAATGATCATTTGTGTGAGGACAGATCATCTGTACAAAAACAGAAAAAGATTTTCAGAAAGACTATAAGTCTCTCCACCCCTGCCCTCCTCCCTTTTTACTTGGGTACTCAGAAAACTGGAAACCTTTGAAAATGATTCTGAAATTTTCTGCTTGATTACCATTTTCTTTGTGATCAAAAAAATTAGTTACTGATGTATTTTCATGTCTGCATAACATCATTGTCTGGAATAAACCTTGTTAGGATTAGGTACTGTTAAACTTTTCAACCAACTTTTTTGTAGATCATGTATTTTTTTTATTTTTTATTTTTTTAAATTTTTAGGCATAGGCTGTTAATAACTTTAACATTGCTGAATTCATCATCATATATATGGTGTAACTGAAAGGGAATGAGAAGCTGCTGCATGAATGAGGGTCATTCTCAATAGCTAAACAAGCAGATTTACATTACCAAAGTCCATAGAATAGCTGAATCAGCAGAATTACATTATCAAGTTTTGATATAAAACTAACTGCCATAAATTCCCATATGTCATTGAAATTTTATTGGGGATATATCTTTGTAGCCAGGACATCAATGATGTTTGAGCCCTTTTATGTTCTGCCATACATTAAACTCAGAAGTTTGGAAATAAAAGTAGATATGTTAATGATGTGATTCAATTATAATGTGCTAGTTCCCTAGGGACTTTGAGACCTTTCTAATGAGTTGTGCAAGGATTGGATAGTTTTGTTCTCTCTCTATCTGGATATAATTATTATAGTCTATTCATCATTCTGCTGCATAATTATAAGCGTCTCAATCAACATATTGTTCTGTCAAAAAATTGAAGCCAGTCGGTCCACTAGTAGGTTCATGTCTTGTGTGTCCTTCACAAGAGTGCCTGAAGTTGTCTCTCAGGTTCATCCAATGGAGGGACAATTGTGCCACTGGATTACAGAGACACTTTCCTTTCACATTAACAAATATGTTGTGGCAGTTCTTCCATCCCAATCACAGCTTGCAGGTCTGTTTAATTTTGTATTGTTTTCTTGAAATTGGAATGAGAGGTTTATTTATCTCAAACAAGGGTGTTATCTTTAGTGTTTACTGTAATAGCAAAACAGTTTGAAATTAAAAGGATGTAAACTAGATTAGCTTAGTGTTATTACTTTATTCCGTCTTTGTCCCACCCTTGGTCCTGTCATCTATCACCATCAACTTTTCTTAGTACCTCTCACGCAATTTAATCTCATAATGGTGAGATTATGACAGAAAAGAAACAAATAAAGATTGTTGAGGTTAATAGATATTGATCTTATTCATACTATGAGGCAAGTATACATACAAATATATACGTTATGTACTTCAACTAGAAAAAAAAAAAAAAAAAAAAAAAGAATCTGGATCAGAGGCACGTGGAGTAAACTCATCCAAGAAATTGTATGATGGATACATCGATTCACATCTCCATCTTTAGATTGCTAGCTTCAATGGAACCTGTAAAAACAATGTGGTGCTTTTAGTGTCAGCATTTGGCAAATGTTTCATTTAATTTGGCTATATGATGGAGTTTGTAGACATGGAAAGTGGAAGATGATATCAAGCACCAATTGATGCTGTGATTAAAACAACCAAAAAGCATCAAGTTCATGTGATTCATGGACTTAGCTCATAGTAAGTAGAGAGTAGACCCATTTCAATTTATGCAACTCTTTTTAGCAAGTGTTTGCTTTCATGCATATTCGCCATTATTTGATGATGATAGCGATTATGTGGTATAGTGTCAAAGGCACCACACCTTTGGTGGCTTCCTTTTTCTATCAAAACAGGTCGTGGGTGTATTATGGTCACTGAAAAAAAGCTGTGGATTTAATCATTTTGGAAGAAAAAGATACAGAGATCCTTATTATCAACTTTCTTGATTTCAATGAAAAAAAGATGCCATACTTTCTTAGAAAAAATCATTAAAGTTTTTTTTTTTTGGGGGGGGGTACCATATGGTCTCTATCATTGGTCAAAAAAACCACTTTACTTCATTTTCACCTTAAACTGATGGAAACATGGAACCAAAAAGTGTGACATGCTAGCTCTATCTACCTGTAAATGGTTGGGAAGGAAAGGATGTTGATCTTCCTTGATGGAACTCTAGATTGAGCAGGTTTTGTAAATCGGTATCCCAAGTTGAAGAAGGCGGTAGTTGCTGCAGGGCAAGTTTGATATATTTTAGAAATTGATGAATTTAATTGACACAGAACAGCATTGGAGCACAAAGTTTAGAAGCAATTACAGTGAAGCAGGGTGTGTCAATATATGTTTCAGGGATCGACATAGGTGCACTGATGGATCGTCGAAGAGCCATATCAGATGAATTTATCCCCATTTCCAAACCACAACACGCAACCACTTGTGCTGGATTAAACTGAAGGTAGGCAGGATTAGTCATTTCGGATGACATTCCAATTGTTGGAAAACTTGTTGAGCAAGCAGGAAACATCTGTTGATATTGAAGTAAAAAGAGAATGAGCAACATAAGGAAATGCTGGACACCAAGGTTTCCCAATGGAACGAAAGAACATGAATTTTGCTTAAAATTGACCTTCTGTAGAGTTAGCAATCAGGCAAATCAATTTTAATTGCCAAATGGATGGCTAATACACACATGCTTTATATTCTCCACATATGTATATTTCTCTTACCTCTTTTCCAAAGAAATCTTCAATGTTGAAGTCGAGCCTTGGATTTACAGCAGCTAGTTTCATGGACAGGAACTGCATATTGTAATGACAAGAAGACCCATTTCAGAATACAGTGAAATTTCAAAATAGATGAAGAATTACATAGAAAATTAGCAGGTAAGCCACCTCTACTTGTCGTTGAAGAGATTGAACATAATTGATGATTTCATCGAGCATTCCGGCTTTCCCTGTGATCTTGTTACACCCTGGTACTAAATCCTGCAGATACTTCATTCTCTCACTGATCTTTTCCCTCCTCACCTGCCATACACATTCATACATGACATAAATTACACAAACTGCTGAAGAAAAATTCTGGATGACTGCAATAATGCCCAAATAAAGAAAATACCACAAATTCTTTCTTACCCTCTCAGCTAGACTGTGGCTGTCTGTGGCCTGGCCGCGGCGTGCCCGGACATGAATATAATCCGGCTTCTGAACCTCGGAAGCTTTTGAATTCTCCTTTGAAGTATCAGAAGAACTTTCTCTATTGTTGTTGTCGGCGGTGGTGTTTTTGGCGCTGGTTTGCTCTGTGATCTTTGATTCCCCGTCCTCTGCACATAATTTGCTCCTCTTGTCTTTGGGTTCATCTTCCACAACAACCTACACATATCCAAAAGAAATCCTCATCAGCAAATTCAGCAAAACCTGCCAGACAGTGTTTCTTTAAAGATCTTAACCTTATGAAGTGGTCAAAAAGCCTCTAATTTGTAAGTCATTCAAAAGTCATAAACTTTTTATGTCAAAAGAGTAGTTCAAACTGTGCTTTCCAAAATATATTCTACAAGTGGAACAGGGCATTCATTCAAAACAAAGAGAAATCAAGTACCAGGAATTAATCGTTCATTAAACACCATGCAAAATTGCACAATCAATAGACAATAAATGAGTACCAAAAAGAAGGGAAAGCATTGAAAAATTAAAGTATCTTTTTTTTTTTGGGGGGGGGGGCATAGTTTTACAGTCTCCATGGTAAAAACTTTTACACAAATCCTGATAATGAAAAACACCCACCTGATTGTTTTGCACTTTATCAGCCTTCCTCTTCTTGGAGCTCTCTTTCCCAACTGGCACTGATACCTTGCCTTTTGGCTCAGCCACCGCTGCCACCACCACTTTTGGTGGGCAACTTGAAGTCCTTGAAACAGCACCAGCAGTCATCTCAAACTCACTACTGGTCCCATTCACCAACCCACAAGACTCAAAACCCATGTCAGGTAACTCAAGCCTGCCCAACTCAGCCCACCTATTTTTCAAGCCAGCTGGGTCAACTACTTTCAATGACTGACTCACCACCTCTCCAAGCACCAAATCACCACCACCAGTACCCACCAAACCCTGAAAGTTCTGAACTTGATGAGGACCCTCGTGACCCTGAAACACAACACCACCACCACCACCACCAAACTCAGTCCCTCCAAAATAACTCTGTTGCTGTTGATCTTGATGCCACTTCATCCTCGCCCTTTGCCTCTCCAGCACTGTCACGTCCGTGCAGTGCAACATCTCCTCCTGTATATAACCCCTGTTCATGACCTTCAACAAAGACCCTTTCGGAGTGACAAAGAAAGAAAAAAAGAAAAGAAAAAAGGGAGAGAGCAGGCACCGGCTTTTTTTCTCTACAAAAAGTAGTACTATTATTCAGTGGCACTTGGTGAACAATGAATATGTCCTTACTGCAAGTAGTAAGTCTTTACTCTTTATATTATTGAAAGATTAGGCAAACTTGCACTATCTTGTGCGGTTGTGCCTAACACTTACACACACACACAAACTCACGAGGCCTTTGGGTTTGTGATGAGAGTCACAAAGGGGGGGTAGTAAATGCTTGTTGCTAGGAGCAATATACGTGGGGGCTTAGTGTGCCTAAGTATGTGTATGTATGTGGTTGTACTTGGGGTTTGGTCAGTGTATATATAAGGATAAAGTGGGAAGAGAAAAGGTGGGGTATATGTGAATATTTATAATTAAAGAAGAAAAAGAGGTGGTCGGGGAAGACTGACAATGAAGGCCGGAATATGAAAACAACTGGCCGGAATTATTGAGAGAGAGAGAGAGAGGTGAAAATCTTAGCAAATGGGGCAGAGAGCCATCGAATGTATCCATAACGAGAGGCCGTGGGTGTAGGACCTACTGACATGACCGCCACGTGGGACTGTCCGAAAGATAAAAAGTCTGTGTGACAAACAAAAATTAACCTTATTTTCTTTTAGTTCAAAGTTCAAACGGAGACCAATTATAAAAAATAAAAAATAAAAAGTTCAAACGGAGTCAGCGGGATTGCGCACCAATTACTTTCATTACAAGGATCTCTCTCTTTTTTTTTTTTTTTTTTTAGAAACATGAAAACATAAAGTGTGTTTAAATATTGTTTATTTTACTAAAATTAAAAAATTATTACTGAAAGTATTGTAGATAAAGGTAAAAATTAGTTGAAATAATACAATGAGGCTTATAAATAGTGTCAAAAAGTGCAGTGAAACCTATAAATGGTAAAAAAATAAACTGAATAGTAAAATAATATTAATTTTTAATCCTAACCTAAACGCACACAAAGTTAACAAATGGCGTGGTTTCGTGGATGAGCAATGCTGATGCAACAAAATAATCTCATAATTTTTGTCACAACTTGTCGTGTGTCAAGTTGTAAATGGTAAAAGCGTGAACCACCATTTGAGCTCTTGCCATGTGATAAGTTGTAGGATTTTTGCATACTTATCATTCAACTCATTATTAATTAATTATATCTGTGGTTTAAGCTAATGCCATGTATAAAAGCTTTTTAAAAATTCTAGTTTGCTTCCTAAGTATAAGCATCACTTAATATTATTTGAAAATTCTCTTGGGACATTTTTGTTTTTGGCTGTTTATATACCTTCTTTTTTTTTCTTTTTTTTATGAACAGGAATATAATGTGCAGCCAAAACAAGTTGTTAGAAGAAAGTAAAGAAATCAAGAGCAGAGAACTTTGAAATGGTGTCAATTGTTGTTTGAACGAGCATGAATATTTTTGAAAAAAAAAATAATAGTACTTGGTATTTGCCCAAACTTCAAGATTGATTTTTGCAGTTTACTCCAATAAATTTTACTCTTATAATAAGTGACAATGAGAATAAAATATCAAGGTTAATTACGCTTTCTCTTTTTGATCCAGTTGCAATGTTCACTTTAATTCAAGATTGAGTAATGGTTCATTTTAATACTAGTTGGTAATTATAAGTGCTTTATCTCATTATCATTAGGATTTTTGTTAAATTTAACCAAAAAAAAAAGTAAAAATTTTCAACCAAAAAAAAATGATTGTTTAAAATTTGACCCAAAAAAAAAAAAAAAAATCAGTTAAGTGCAAATATATTTCATGGTTATTTTTAGAGAAGGTATTTCATAGACTAAATTGAAACAATCACACGAGTAATCATAATTTAGGGGTGTGCAACCAACTTGTCAATCTGTCAAAACAAACATGATCCAACCCAACCCGCTAGGTTGAGTCAGTTTTAGGGGTTAGTGGGTTGGATTGAATTGTCAAATTTACAGTAAGTTGGGTTGGGTGTGGGTCAATAGATTTACAAATTTGCCTAACCTGGCTGTACCTACTAATGTTGAATTAATTTTTTTTTTTTTTTTTAAAATTCCAATCTATGTGTCCAACTCGATTTAGGTGGGTTGAATTGGACCCCTGTGATAGATTGGGTTATGTTAGATTTTTTTTTTTTTTTTTTAACTCGACCATGATTGAGAATTGAAAAAACTTCTCAACTCGACCCATGCACGCTCTAAATCATGTAATTAGTCAAAGACCAAATTAATCATACGACCCAACTTTTTTTCATTTCATGAACTAAACATGGTAGCAGCAAAATTGGAAATGATTTATTGTCCAGGATTCTCACAATCTCTTGTCACTGTCTTGCAATGAATGTGTCACAACTAACATGTTGGACTAAAAGTCTTTTACATGTAATAGTGCTATGTTCACATTTATCACAACTACAATAGACATAACTTTTTAAATATTTGTGGCCATTACTACTGTTACTACTAGTTTAGGCCTTTTTTGGGGGGGTATTTTCTCAAAAATTATGCTAAGAGAGTTTTATAGAAGTGGCAAAAAATTTAGCACCATAAACAAATTCATAACTTTTGTCACAAATCTCCTATATA
Organism: Quercus robur; assembly: GCF_932294415.1. NCBI lineage: Eukaryota > Viridiplantae > Streptophyta > Magnoliopsida > Fagales > Fagaceae > Quercus > Quercus robur. Next base: position 45,398,598 of record NC_065544.1, on the reverse strand, counting down.
GCTAATTGTGAGTGGTGAAGAAAAATGGTTGGTTCATATGAAATTGACAAGAAGCCGGTCATAGTTTGTCTTGTGAAAAAGTTATAATAAAAATTGTAGCTAAGTTTGTATTAATAGTACATCATTTTAAAAATCTAACCGAATAGACCAATTCAGTGTAATAAAAACCCCCAAAACCAATCAAACACTTGTAAAAACCGATCTAGAATCAATTAAAAACCAATAACTTGATGTTTTTATGATTTTTTGACCGTACTAATTTTTGAACCGAAAGAAATTAACTTATATTGTTAACAAGGGTCCATTTAGTACATGCGTTTAAACATATATTTTTAATTTTTAAACAACATTATACATATTTCTATACACTTTTTTACCCACACTTATTTTCAAAAATTACAAATAACATTATTTAAATAATATTATCAAACCGCGCTAAATATCCTAGAAGCATGTATATCTTTTAAAAAGCATGAGTGTACTTATTTGAACAATTCATAGAGGTGGAATTCTTTATTAGCAAAAAAAAAAAAACTTTGGTTTTGGTATTTTGGGTCCCGTGAAGAGGGCGGAAAGCTCGGGCCTACATACGTGATCACCCACATAGACTCATCCACGTGGCAGATTCTTATGCTTTGGATCTGACATGTCAGATAGATGACGTGGAAGGTGACGTGTTTGAACGGGGATTTGGTCCTGCATGTGGTTGGTACTTGTACCTGGGAAGTTGTAAGAGATATTACAGAACGGCAAAACTCAGAACCTACGGAAGCTTCTTTCCCACGCTCGCATGTCGGGCGCGTGAAAGCACGAAACACAACCATTGGTTGCGTGAGTATTACTCTAATGGAAAAAAAAAAGAATGTTGATATTTTTAAATCATGATATTTTTTAGCTGGGAGATTCTGATCCCTTCTATAAATTATAGTTGGGTCAATTAAATAAAAACCCTTATTTGTTTCTTTGTCTTTAATAGTATACTTATATAAGTAACTAACTTTCTAATTAAAGAACCTTGTTTTTATTTTATTTTATTAATATTCCCATTACTTTATTATGTGTGGAAAAAAGAAGAGGAGCAGAATACGTCACCAATCAATTTCGTAAAAATTCTAGTTTGATTTTTCTTCTAAAAAAATCTTTGCACCATGTCCCTAGAAAAATGGACTTAGTAATATTCTATATATATAAAAATGTGCGCAGCTTTGTCCATTGTATTGGAATTGCAAATATCATAACACGTGATTATTTTTAAATAGTGTTATGATCATAGCGGATTTATTGTTACAAGATATTGGATAGAAATTACATGCTAAAAAAAACAACATCACTTTTTAGTTGTTACTAACAATTTGCCACACAATCGGGTGTGGAATTTTTTGTGTATATAGACTCTCTCAAGTCTTAATAATGGTCCTAGTTGGTATTTGATTTCCAAGGGCCAAAATTCCATGTCTCACCTTTGTCGTTGGAGTAGTTAAAGAGTCCACTTCATCAACGTTATTTGCTTGTTTAAGACTATACAGCAAATTACGCAGTCTCAATTATTTTATGGTTACATCTAGAAAGGGAATATGATATGGTTATAAACTTTGTTTTTTCAAGAAAGGTAGTTAAAGCGACAACTAATCCTAGGTTATAAAAATTGACAGATTTAAGATAATTACGTTTAATTATTTGTCCCTATAAGTTAAGCTAAAATGAATCATGTCAATTTTGCATGCGTTTAGTTATTGTATTATGACAAAGATGTGGAATATTTTGCATCAAATGTCCTAATCATGGATTTTTTTTTCCTTCTCCCTTAACAAAAAAGCTGTTAACATGATCATATTTATTTGCTGATTTGTTTAATCCTAGATCTTGCTCTTAACTATCTTTTTTTTTTTTCTTTTTTTTTCTTTTTTTTTCTTCTTCTTCCCCACAAGTCTTTGCTGGTGAATTTACCAAAACTTGAATATTCAATGAATTCATCCACTTGACAATACAATCTATTGTCCAAATCATGCTTTGCTTGCAAAATTGTGCAGCCATTTGAAGCTTGAAGCAATGAGAGATAGGGATAGAGGATGTAATTTGGATTGGTGTGGGAACAAATCCAGAGAGGATGAAGGCTACTTCCATTATCAATTTATCACCTACTGGGCCCTCTCAACCCTCCCCACCCCCTCTCCCTTTTTCCAGTTCTCCTCTCTAGTGTTTAAACCTCTCTCTCTCTCTCTCTCTCTCTCTCCACCCTTAGTTGCATACATTTAAGCATGACCTCATACTATGGTGAAAGGCAAATGGGACCTATCTTTCTATCTCATTTTCTTCCATCTCCTTCTCTGTGGTCTTTATCAACTTAAAGCGAACCTGTTGCCTATTGTAATTTGTCTTTCCTTTTGCTCACTAAAGTGCTTTTCATCTTTGTATTTGGATTGACTTAGAGGCCCAAAGTACAGCATATTTATTGGGGTACCCCATAGATTTTTTTATATAATCACATAGTCCCTCTTGATCAACTAAAAGGCATCTTCACAATTTGAAAGTAGGGTAATTAGATAGTGTCTTCTTGAATTTTTTTTTTTTTGGATACACAATAGAAATTCTACTCTAACATAATCTAAGTGTATATATGTATGAAACTTTCTTCTAAAGACTTAAATTCCAGCCCTTACCCCCACATCCCACAAGAACTTATACTTGTAGAGTAACTATTGCACCAAAAATGCGCGGTGGTTGAATTTTGTTTTTTTTGTTTTGTTTTGTTTGTTTTTTTTTTTTTTTTTTTTTTCATCCTTTTGTGTTTCTAGTTTCTACTCTTTTCAACAGGGAATGATTTAGGACTTGTTGCTGGCCAGATTAAAAAAAAAAAAATGCAACAACAACAGCAGGACTTGTTGCTGGCCAGTTTTAAAAACAAAAATGCACACATATTCATAGATGTATACATATGTGTTTGCTTAAGTAGTGTTGATAAAAAAAATAATGCTTTCTGATAAAGGACGTAACCAACATCATATGATGATTATTAATTTATTATCTCTTTTGAACTTATTAATATTAATATGATATTCTTTTTTGATAAATAATTATTTATCGTTTTTATTTATAATTAGATATCATTGCTTGATGAATGTATAGGGTTGAATAGAAAATAAGAAAGTCTATGGACAAAACTTTTGTACCACAACTTTTGCCACAATTTTGATATGGTTGATTGCAAGTGGGAGAGAAAAGTTAGTGAGTTTATATGAAAGTGATGGTTTAGTAATTACAGTCAACCATATCTTTAAGTTGTGGCAAAACGTGGGATCGTAAAAGAAATAATAGAAATTTTTACTTAAAAAAAAAGAATGATATTATAATCTATATTGTCTTATTGATATAGTTATTGTTTTATTCTCATTTATAATATCACATTTGCTTTCTTAAATGTCGGAGCACTAATATTAGAATTTGAAAAAAAAAATTATACTTTTTTCCTTTTGAAAGGAATGAATAAAATTTTAGAGAGGCCAAACCAAAAATATATATATTTAAATTTTTTTTTTAATTTTTAAAAACAGCATATTTCAAGATTTTAGGGGTTCCATTAGCCCAAGGCCATAAAATGCATTCATCCCCGCTTTTTCAATATATATATAAATATATTGAAAGTATGTTATCATAAGAAACAACCCAGCAAATTTCCTTGCCAATCACAACCTGGAATATTAATAAGGCATATTAAAGAACTGCATGTTTTGTTGATTGTATGCATTGTGAGTTGTGACAATGTGGTAAAACAAATTCCATGATGAAGCTCCCTTACTGAACTTACAAGAAGGGGTAGCGATAGGTCAAATATATGCGGGTCAGATTAGGTAGGTTGAGGGAAAAAAATTTAACTGATTTGTCATTGGCGGATTGGAAAAATTCTAAACCGCCGCCAATCTACTAACCTTTAAATTGAATGATCATGCTAACGAGTGCCATTAGGTCATTGGTTAAGAATTTAGTTAAAGAAAGTTTTGACATCATTTTTATGGGAAATGAAAAAAACTGTCAAAACATTAATTGCTTCTTTTTTTCTTTTTTTTTTTCGCATAAAAACTTTATTTAATTGGATTCTTAACCAGTGCCATAAGGGCACTCGTTTGCATTTCCCTAAATGAAAAGGTCAATTAAAAATTTTAGCAGTTTCAACTTGGTAAATTGAGCTAGTTAGTTTTAATAATGAATTGTATACTAAACTTTAAAATTTATAGTATCATTTACAGCTAAATTAGTTCAAGAAAACAGAAGCCCTACTCGGTTTTATTATTATAAAATTGATTCAAGGCTCCTCTTATCTTATCTATAATGGATAAATGACTTAAAAAAAATAATAGAGGGGACAGAGATATGGGTGAGGGAGCAATGAAATATAGCAGCAGATCCGATGTGCTGGGAATCCTAGTTCTTGCAGGCCCTCTCTATTTATAATGGGGTTGAGAGTGATAGAGCACTTAAAAGTTGGGGTATTTTGGTGACTCTGTTCGGTCTCTGGCTTCCAATCCACTTACAGCTATTATTTCTAATCATATTCAGACCAATACTATGGGTTTCCTTCCCTCCTTTAATGCACCAACGCGTCCCTCTGTTCCCCCTATTCATTGAGAGTGATTGTTTACTGTTTTGCTATGATTTTCGTAGGAGGATCTCATGCCACTTATGTAGCACTTATGTCCTATAATGCTGAATAATTACCCCGAATATATAGTAAAGTCCAACCAAAGATTCCACACCATTTTACTCTCAAATGGGATTGTAAATTAGCTTTAGATTAGGACACAACATTTTTTCATGAAAGATACTCCCTCGTTGAAATACTTTCTTTTTTTAGTATCTGACTATTCCTTAGATGTATATAGTCTTTTTGTTTGTATACATACCAAGTTATTACAAAAAAGAATATCTTGAGAGTGACCCCAAAATACTAACAAGTGGTGTTTAATATTACAAACTTAAAAATGAACTTAATACTTTGTTATTTAAAACTTTAAATAATGTTGTATTTGTATATGCTTAAGAAAAAATCTTAATCAAAGTTTGGAACTAATTGTGGATAACATATGTTGTTGTGCATGCAATCATAAGCAAATGACTTTCTGTATGTTGAAAAAGTATGGGAAAATATTATATATTAACTGAACTGTTCTTTTTAATACTAGGGACTTTTTTTTTTTTTGAGAATCTTTTTAATACTAGGGACTTGAGAAACGTCTCAAACGTTTTGCATGGTCCCTTCGAAATAAAATATTCAAAAGCATATGTTCATATATTGAATATAAAATAGCATTTGTTGGATTTTTGTGTAGTTAATGATAGTGTGGACAACATCATTGGGGAAACAAAATAAGCAACTTAATTTCTCCCCTATTTTATTTTCTTTTCTTAAGTCTTCGACTGAACGTCATAGTAATAACTCTCATATTTCTTTTTATCTCAGTACTATATTTTTCCCTATCATTATTGCCATTATTCCAAAAAATTGAGTATTGATATCACAGTTTCATCATAATGTGCAGGTGTTCATATTCATGTATTATTGAAAGCCGCATGGCACTCAAATTCATGGCTTGGATATCCGGGTGATCATGGAAATGGCTGATACCATGTTATCAGGAAATTATGAAGTTCATAACTGAATCCAAGAATAGTAGAATCCAATAATAAAAGAATCGTTTAAAAAATCATGTCTTATGATGGGAGGTGATTTATTCGGATCTAGACTTTTTTTTAAGGATTTTTGGTCATGCAATCTTAAACATTAATAGTTGTGGCTTGTGTTTACCGTTTGTACACGACTACATGTGGATCGTTATTTTCTAAATTGTATAATTCTAAGTTTGCAATCATTATTTAACTTTACACCAAGTATCAAAATGTTGATTTATTTGGATCTAGACTTTTTTAGGGTTTTTGGTCATGCGATCTTATACATTAATGGTTGTGACTTGCATGTACTGTGTGTACACGACTACACGTGGATTCTTATGTTCTAAATTGTGTAATTCTAATTTTGCAATTATCATTTAACTTTATACCAAGTGTCAAAATGTCATTTTGTAATGAAAAAAATCATTATTTTGACCGTTGAATGAATTATAACTTAATTAAAAACAAAATTATAATTCTTACCGACCAAATCACACCTCAAAAACTTAAATCGAACCACCAAATTGCTCTAAATTTCGTACGTTTCCAAAAAGTGAGTACTTTGACAGGAAGTCTACAGAGTGATTCTCTAGTGTATGGAAATTGACCTCCCCTTTTCCTTAATGACTTACCCCATCTATAAAAATGCTTTTCCAAAGTTTTCAAGCGTATTTTAGGGGTTTAATCTTATATTTATCCCTTAATAGTCTTGGGGAAGACCATAAAAGAAAGAAAGAAAGAAAAAAAAAAATTTGGAAAAAAACACACATTTTGAATATGGGAAAACAAAGTTCCAATCACGGATCAACACTCTGTTTTCAGGCGTGTAAATGTGTTTGTGTTTGTGTTTTTTCTTCATTTTTATCTAATTTATTTTTTTTTTTTTTTGGGTATTTATAAAAGATAAATCAAGGTCTCGAGGACTGTACCAGACCTGTTGAGTTTTGACAGATCTAGTAAGAATGCATGCAGCATGAGAAAGGTAAAAGAGTGCAAATTGGATTGAGACTCAAAGATACCAATGAGCACCTGAAAAATGTGACCACAATATGTCAATGCGAGGACATCGGTGAAAAGTGCTTATGCGTGCGTGAGATGGGATCAAGATTCGTGCACATGCATAAATCAACACAAAAGATGATGAGTAGCTTTAAAACGGTCATCTCGAATAACTATATGAATGCGATCGAGCTGGAATAGAACTCGTGATGAATTAACTCTGTGGGAGGCTGAAAAAAACTTATTTAGAAGTCAAAGAAATCGACCCAAGTAATTCAAAAATCCTCGAAAAAAAAACTATAGTAGTCAAAGAAATCCACCTATGTGACTCAAAATTCCTTGAAAAAAAACCTAGAAGTCAAAGAATTCCACCCTTGTGACTAAGGAATCCTTGTGATTTGAAGTTTATATAAGGTCACGTATTGACTCTTCAAGTGAAGGGAAGGTTTACGACAATGGTGTGATAAGAATGCATGGTCGGAAAACGAAAATCATGAAATCTGCCATCAAGGTCTATACTTTATACAAGTGGATTTTGTACGTTTACAGCTAGCTAAGGACCATATTTCTCCTTTTATACCAATCATCATGATAAAGATGGAAAACATTTCGTGATTCACAATGACTAGAATCAAACCTTAAGACACAAGAAATGGAAAAAGCACCAAATAGTCATGAAGTTTGAAGCCTAAATGAATTGTAACTAATGAAAAATGACACAATCATGTGCATAAGGGTTTGAGGTTTGATTAGACATTTTGTCAAGCTAACTAGTATGCAATTACTAAATGGATCATGAATTAATGAGTGCAATTTGACATGAAAATCAACCACTTACGACATCAAAATCAACACTCAACTTAATTCATAATAGAAAATCACAAGAGCTGGGTGGTGGCGTAGGCTTAGTTGGCTCGATATAGTTTGAGACATATGGTCCGTTTGGATTGAATTTATTTTTGCTGAAACTGAAAACTGAAACTGAAAATACTGTAGCAAAATAATTTTTAAATGTGTGAATAGTGTCGTGGGACCCATTTTTAATGAAAAAGTTGCTGAAAAGTGTAATTTATGGGTCCGTGAACAGTGCACGAGTGCACTATTCACGGTTGACTTGGTCCATTTGGATTGAGTTTATTTTTGCTGAAACTGAAAACTAAAACTGAAAATACTGTAGCAAAATAATTTTTAAATGTGTGAATAGTGTCATGGGACCCATTTTTAATGAAAAAGTTGCTGAAAAGTGTAATTTGTGGGTCCGTGAACAGTGCACGAGTGCACTATTCACGGTTGACTTGGTCAAATAGTGCGGTTGGAACAAAAAAAAAAAAAAAAAAAATCAGAAAACGCAGCCCAAGATTCAGCAGAAAACGCTGAATCCAAACGGACACATAAGGTGATAGAATTAAATGGCACCTTTTATATATAAATTTCAATTAAATAACTTTTTTTTAATGAAAACCAAACGAAGATTATTTTAATGAATTAAATACACAACTTAATAAATTAGTACTAACCAAATCAAGGGTAATTTCATATAGAAAATAAAAATATCATAGTTCAAACTTAAAATTTAATAAAAAGAAATGAAAATTTATTATTTTTAAAGAAATGATGTTTACTTTATCTTAGAAATAAGGTGATGTATGGTTTGCTAAAGTTGTAATCTAATTTTCAATTTTGATTTAGATATTAAGAGAAAAATTAAGATTGTTTGGTGTGTAACCATGTGGGAGATTATGTGGTTAATGTTAATAATCTACCATATATGTTATATTAGTTTTAAAAAGTATCACGTTATTAGGGGAAAGTAATCACCATTGATGGTTCGATACATTCACAATATTTTTTTTTTTTCCAAATAGTTTAGGATTTCAATTATTTTTTATCTCTCTCTCATAGAGAGTGTGCGCTCGTATAGATGCATACATACTTCAAGAGCAAAAAATACAGTTTTCCCTATTACGTTTCTTTTTTTCACCCTAGTTATCTCTCCATTATTTACTTGTTCAGTATTGAGTGGTGATTTTCACGTACATTATTGAAATTGACAACTTCTCTATCATTCATATATGATACGTCATAGTAGCTATACACTAAGTTAGAGTGAGTGAGTCATTTCCACCTCTTTTCTTCTCATTCTTATCCATAAAAAATGAATTATTCATTCTATTGCATTTTGCATGTAATCTTTTTTATTTTTTGCACTTTCAATACTCGGTGTGACAAAATCTTAGACAAAGAAAAATATTTTTTTAGTCAACAAAAATTAAAATAACGATAAAAGAGGCTGCATATGTTTTCCGCTTCTCAATTCCTTTGTGACAATGCTACCAACACCGTCGCAGCACCTTTGACGCTACTACTCCCACCACAATCAATACTACTATATTCATCACAATCGGCCCTACTACCATTTCCATTATCATTGCTATTCCCACCACCAAGCACACCATTTCCATCTCCAACCCCACAATCACTACCACCACATCACCATTACCATCACCACAATTGCTATGACTATCACCTTAGCCACCACCATTATATATAATTCTACCTTCGTTGTCATCAACAACACTGCTACTACTTCCACCAACTCTATTAACAAATGAAGTATTAATGATTTTCTTTACGAGCTAAATGTGAACAAATTTAGTGTCTTGTAGTTGTATGTATTTTTCATATGTATTTGAAGCCCAAGACTACTCAAGAAAAATTGCAAGATCTACTTTTCGATACAGCTTTGATAATGGTCAATCAATTGACAGTCTCAATTCATACAACTTAAATCGAGAATCATGCTGATAGAATCCAAATCTAGCCTAATCATTCATCCAAGCCTTTTTGGTTTCGTGCTACTAAGCCAAGCTATAAAAGAAAACCTATACACTAGAAGAAAATGCCTTTTAGCGACAAAGAATTTTTTACAGACCCAAAACGCCCTTTCAAAAAATCCTATTTCTGAGGTGCCCTCATAAATATTTGGCTAAATATGAAACATTTGTGACCAACAAGAAAAGCTGTCACAATTATGTATTGTAACCGTTATAAATGCTAATATTTTGGAGAGAAATTTTCCCTCCATATTATTTACGAGGGACAATTAAAAATCTTTCGCAATTATTTGTGACGGTTAAAAAAATGTCGTCACTAGTACTAAATTATTTGCGAGGGTTAGGATCGACCTTCACAAATAATTATATAAATGTCAAAATTTTTGAAGGGAAATGTTCCCACCAAATTATTTCCGAGGGACAATAAAAATCCCTTGCAAAAAGTTTATTTTTTGTATGAGTTAAAAATATACCCTCACTAATACTAAATTATTTGCAAGGGCCACGATTGGCCTTCGTAAATAATAATTAAAATAATAATTTTCTTTGGAGATAAAATTTATTCTAAAATTCAAAGAAAAATAATAATAAAAAGAAACACATAAACATATAGCACTTTGCATTCTTTAGATGAACCTTTTGTTTACAGCCTAAATAAAATGTCTTTTATATACATACTATATATGAAATGTCTGTCCTTATTTTCTAATAAATTTTACCCATAAAAAAATTATGGCACTTTCAACTTCAAAATGGTCTCCAGAAAACAACATTCTAAAACAATACCAGGACGATAACGTCAGAATAGTCCAGGACTAACTAAAAGTTGGAAAGTACATACAAGAACAATAGGCTACAAGATAAACAATGGGAAGAAAACTATAGCCAATTAAAGGGTTGCAAGTATTTTGAGAGAATACACAATGGGTGATACAAGCATTTTGAGAGAATTCAATCATCCTATTTAGTCTTGTACATTTGAACGTGCTATTGAAATTCATGAGTATGCGATCACCAGAAGCTACATGCCACATGCCACATCAAATTATAAAATGATTTTGATGTTATCACACACAAGCATGCCGGTAAAAATCCAATGTCATAGCACATAGTATCACCTATCCACAGAAAGAAAGACGTCATAAGAGAGTGGGGGAGGGTGAACTGTTGTAGATAAGCCTTAAACTGTTACTAACCTAAATAATGACCGAAACATTCTCGAAACTTTAAAAAATGACCAAACCCCCCCCCCCCCACCCTAAAGAGCATAAAATTACCAAAATACCCCTGACCATAAATATCCCCCTATGTTTGAAAAAGAACAAAATACCCCTCGATGACTAAAATAAGACCAATATACCCCTATAAATCAAAAAATGACCACAACGCCCCCATAATCGTTGGAGCTATCTGAAATACACTCGGAACCTAAAAAATAACTGATACACCCCTAAAGCGTAAAAAATGATCGAAGAACCTGTGAAGGTAGCATTATAATGACTAAAAAATTAGAGAAATGTTATAGCATGACCAAAATACCCCCCAAAACATAAGAAATGATCTCATACCCTTTAAACATTTTATTAATTTCTTAAGTTCCAAGGGCATTTATGTCATTTTTTAGGCTTAGGATGTATGTGTGTAAACTTTATTACTGCATAAGGGGTATTCATCATTTTTGCATTTACGGGGGTATTTGGGTCATTTTCTTAGTCTTAGAGTGTAATTTTGGTTATTTAATTATATGGGTTTTAATGGATAAACCCACTAATACCCATTAAAACCCATCTAAAATTTAAATAAACAACATAAAATTTAAATTTTTAAAAAATGAAAAAATTACCAAAATACCCCCAAAACCCAGAAAATGACCAAAATACCCCCAAAACCAATCAAATGACCAAAATACCCCTAAAACCCAAAAAATGACCAAAATATTCCTGAAACTGAAAAATTACAAAAATACCCCCAAAACCCCAAAAATGATGAAAATACCCTTCCAAACCTAAAAATTACCAAAATACCCCCAAAACCCAAAAAACGACCAAAATACGCTTGAAACCCAAAAATGACCAAAATACTCTCGAAACTTAAAAATTACCAAAATATCCCCAAAACCCCAAAAAAGACCAAAATACCCCTGAAACCTAAAAATGACCAAAATATCTCCAAAACCCACAAAATGACCAAAATACCTCCAAAATATCTAAAATGAGCAAAATACCCTCCAAAACTCTAAAATGTCCACAATATCCCCAAAACCCAAAAAATGACCAAAATACCCCATAAACCTAAAAAATGACTGAAATACCTCTAAAACCTTAAAATTACCAAAAAGACCCCCGAAGCCTAAATAATGATCGAAATACCCCAAAACCTAAAAAATGACCAAATACCCCTGAAACTTGTAAAAATTACCAAATTACCCCCATAATCTAAAAAATGTTTGAAATACCCCCATAAAATTACCAAAATATCCCATAAACTTAAAAAATGACCAAAATGCCTCTGAAACCTAAGAAAATGACTAAAATACCCCCGAAATCTAAAAATTACCAAAATACCCTGGAACCTAAAAAATGATCGAAATACTCCGAAACCTAAAAAATGACCAAAATAATCCCAAAACCTTTTTTTTTTTTTCTTTTTTTAAAAAAGATCGATAAAAACCCCTGAAACCTAAATTATGACCAAAATACCCCTAAACATGTAAGATGACCAAAATACACCTGAAACATCTAAAATTACCAAAATAGAGGTTTAGGGCATTTTGGATGATTCGAGGATATTTTCGACAAATTAAAGGTTCTAAGAGTATTTTAGTCATTTTATAGGTTTCGAGAGAATTTCGGTAATTTGTTAGGTTTCAGGGTTATTTTGATCATTTTTATATTCTAAGAATATTTCAGTCATTTTTTAGGTTACAAGGGAATTTCTGTCATCTTATAGGTTTTAGGGTTATTACAATAATTTTTAGAATTTATGGTTATTTCGGTAAATTTCTAGGGTTCAGAAGTATTTTGGTAATTTGTAGGTTTTGGGGTATTTCGGTAATTTTTTAGATTTCAGGGGTATCTTGGCCATTTTGTGGGTTTTGGGGCATTTTGGTTATTTTTTGGGTTTTGGGGGTATTTTGGACATTTTCAGATTTCGGGGGTATTTTGGTCAAATTTTGGGTTTTGGGGGGGGGGTATTTTCATTATTTTTTGGGTTTCGAAGGTATTTTGGTCATTTTTAGGTTTTGAGAGTATTTTGGTCATTTTTAGGTTTCGAGAGTATTTTAGTTATTTTTTGAGTTTTGGGGGTACTTTGGTCATTTTGTTTTGGGCATTAATGGCACAAAGGGTAGTCCTCAAAATTTTGAAACTACCCATTGTGCTTCTTCTTCTAAGGGACTGTGATAAGGAAGTTGAAGCTGAGGGAAGTGAAGAGGCCATTGGAAGGTGTAGAGGGTTGGTGGCCATGGTGTGTTTTTTTTGGGTTTATGTTTCTGTTTTTTGTGTGGTGAAAATCAGAGAAATTATGGGGTTTTTTTTTTTTTTTTTTTTTTTTTCTATTTTGAGAAGCAAAAAGAAATGGAGTGGTGAGGAAGATTGTGGATGGTGGGTCGAATTGTGGATTTGTCCGAATGGGTCAATCTAAACACACCATATACATGGACGGTTGTTTATCAAATATCAAAATTAGATTTTTTTTTTTTGGGATGAGTATTTTTATATATGGTTTGATTATATTTAGTTTTAGAAAGTGCTATTATTTTGCTAGTAACATGACCAATCAAATTAAGTTTGTTATTATGTTGAAAATGTGACATTTGTTAATTTAACTTTACACATGGTAGGCACAATGGATAATTCCTGCAGACCGCATCTCACTTGCCAAGTAGAGGAAATGGGCACTGTCACGGATTGGAAAGTTGTGGAGGGGCCATAAAGCAAAGTTGAAGGAGAACTACTGCAAGCTAGGCATTCCTAAGGAAGCTTCACTTGAGCTATCATCGTCGGAGGTTGATGACAATCAATATCATGTGTTGGTGGAGTACTGGATTTTTCAGAAAGGCATGGTAGTAATAGTTACAGTAGTATAGATGTTTTGCTTTTATAGGTTCCGTAATCAAGAGTATTATATATTAGCTTGTTATTGTAACTGGTAGTGACTTTGTTGAAATGTTCTTAGGACCTGTCTAAAGATAACAAAGAGTAGTGTGCGAAGCAGACGGAGCTACATACGTTGGGATCTAGAAGCTATGCTCAGACGGCAGATAGCATTGTAAGAACAACATTATATATATTAATAACATGCAAAAATTAACAAAGCATATATTATTTTGCGTTCTAAAGTAGAAATAAATGTGATTAGACACCATTGAATCGACACCCTCGCTTTAATATGCCGAATATACTGACCATGTTGTAGGCAAACAAGAATGGCAAGCAAATAGAGAGAGGTGAGATGTATGAAGTGGCATATTCTCACCATGATGGTACTGCTGTGAATGAAACTGCAGAAGCAAACATTGTAAGTTTGTATCAAGTTATATTAGTAATTTGAATGTATTATATTTTGAGTTGGAAAGAAGTTCTTTAATAGTAGAGAACTATTTGAGATTGAAGCTGCTAGTTCATATTAACCATTACAGGTGCTATAACATATGACCATGTGCATCTTCATTACTTGTCATGACCATGTACCTGGTTTTGCATGGCTTATGAATTGTATATAAGGTACATATGTAGAAACTAGAGTATGCTATATGCTCCATAGAGGTTTAATATAGTAAAATGCATGTATTGGTGTTAGATGATAAGTTAAGGTCTTCAAGTTAAATTTTTCACCAATCAATCTTATGGAGATACTATGCTTTTAAGATTTTCATGCCTATACATGAATTTACCTTAGATATCAGTTATAAAACTTAAAACATAAAAATCAACAATGTAACAACTCTTAAGGACACAATATATATGGTTTGGGTTCTAAGTACACATGGTATAACTCTAACCCAACTTTTTTTTTTCTTTTATAATAACTCCAACCCAACTTTTATATATATAAAAACGCATATTACTCATGTTGGCATGAGTTATGTTTACATGATATACCCTTGCAATTAGTTATGTTTGCATTGATTGCTTCTTGTTTTGTTTCTACTAATAAAATCACAGCTTTGAACCCTTATCTTCATGCATTGTTAAAGGTCTCTGCCTGATGTTCATGAAGTGCCTTGGTATTTTTGTTCTCTTGCAAGACCATCATAGAAGCATCCTTGTTTGATGGTTTGGCCTATCCTATCTTTTTGTTTTAGGACAAAATTATAGCTGACAATAATTAATAGTATTGGCCAAGGTTTGCATTGGGTGAACTTGTTGTAACTAGTGGCTAGGTTTGGACTTGAAGTTTCACTTTTGTAAACTTCAAGGGCCAAGATATATTTTTCCTGACTTCAAGCTTTGGATTGTGTGGAGGGCCTTGTTGGCTGTTGCACATAAATCCGGAATTGTTATATTATTTTAATTTTATATTTAATTTTGACAATGGTTAAAGTAATCAAATTAAGTTATTATCATTGTAATTTTTTTTAAAAAAAAGTTATTACTATTGTTTATGATATATTATTATATGATTAGATTTGATATAGTAATATGTGTACTTATTTATTGAAGCATTGATACAAATACAAATTCACTTTAATTGTTTCATTTTAACTCATGTTTAATGCTTTTTATTTATTTATTTTTTAAGGATGGTACTAGCAGAGATGAAGAGGACAACTCAAACAATAACAAGGAGGTCGAAAACAGCTTGGAGGGTGACTCAAAGGAAGACTAATATAGATCTTGTCACAATTCTAGTTGTTTAAGTTTAAAACAAGGTTTAATTTCAAGATTTCTTTGTATATTCTATATTTTAAAGTTTGAACTTATATGAATTTTTATCTTTTGATGGATCAATTTTTAGTAATTATTGTACTATTGTGATATGATAGTTAAACAAAAATGATATAAAATAAATTATAAATAAATAAATAATAAAATATTTCAAAAATCATATAAAATATTATCACTGATGACATAAAAATTTGGTCATAAATAACTTTATACTGACAACGAAGTCTCTCACAATTTATAAAATAGTGACGCCCCTTAACCCTTTGCAAAAATGTTTTAAATGACAGCTTAATGTC
Source organism: Quercus robur (assembly GCF_932294415.1). Classification (NCBI taxonomy): domain Eukaryota; kingdom Viridiplantae; phylum Streptophyta; class Magnoliopsida; order Fagales; family Fagaceae; genus Quercus; species Quercus robur. The sequence goes on along the minus strand of NC_065544.1, from coordinate 45,382,917 downwards.
ATCACTATTATTCCTAACTAATTGCGAGGGGTTAAAATCTCTCGCAAATAAATTTTAGAGACGTCATTATTTGTCTCGTCGTTAATTTGAAATTTGCAAATAAGTAATTGCGAGGGTATAAAGGTTCTCTCAAATAGTTGTTAACGACGACTACTTCCTCTCGCTAAAAATAAGTCGTCTACTTTTCTCGTCGTTTGGTACTATATTTGTAAAGGTAGATTTGTTTAGTAACGACAGTGGATTACCCTCGTAAATTATCTATTTGCGAAGGTATGGTCGCAAAATCTCTTTTAGCCAAGAGCAAATATGACGGCTTTCGAGGGCCATATGCCCTTGCTAATAACCTTTTGCGACGATATTTGAATTTTGCAAAGGCATTTTACCCTCGCTAGTAGACTCTTTTCTTGTAGTGCTAGTGGATGTCAAAAAGAAATTTTGGAGAGTTGTGCATTGTCCACCTAGGGTTAGGGTTAACTGAGTTCTCTCAAAGAATCAACTGGTAATTCATGTTTCAAGATTCAAGTTTTCAGTGATCTGGTTAAAATTGTTGCAATAAACGAACAAATCAGTTGCTATGGAGAATTTTCAAAGGAGTTATTGAAGTTTTGTGTGGGTGTTCACATTCAACTAGAGTCCATAGATAAAAGAGTCTATGGATTTGGGGTTGCGTGAGGTCTTAGTAAATCTACATTTGGTAGCAATAGATTTAAGTTTAAATTTATTGTAAAGTTCAATTCTATTATAATGATTTGTTTTCTTGGGGTTAGTGGATAAACCTTTGAAGAGTTCTCCTATCTAGGGTTTTCTTGAGGTAAGTGGATAAATCTTCCACTATTTTATGATTTTTGCAATATGGTGTTTGATTGTTTAACCAAAATTTGAATCATGTTAGCATAACTCACATTTGAAATTGGTTAATTGGTACAACTGGGGACAATCTATTCCAATAGAGTAATGTTGGAGACACTAACTTTGATACAACTTTGTGCCATGACTCGCCATATGGTAAGTTGTGATTGATAAATGTGTTTCAGTAGGCCATGTGGAGATACACCTTTACTGATCACAACTCGTTATATGGTGAGTTGTGGCACAAAATTATGCCAAAATTGACGTCACTAGCATTACTCATCCCAACATGGTAGAAAATATTTTAAGGATCATTTTCTTAATAATAATAATAATTGAACATAAGAAAAGAAGCCACTATTTTTTTTTTTTTTTTTTTTTACAAAATTAATGTTTCTCTAACATCATTTTGAATTTCTACTAAAAATAAACGGAAAGGTTAAAGGAAAATAATATATCGAATCAAGGACACAAAAGTGTCCGGATCCTAGACCATTACAATAAACACAAACGTTTTCCTTCCTTTTAACTCTTTATACTTAATAGTAACCCTACAAAGAAGGGCAACTGTTCACTTAGGGAGGGTGAGGTTCTTTGAATACCGCCTCGTAATTTACTATTCTCTGCCCGTTAGAGCTAGGGCTCCCTAGGTAGCGATGAAGTGGGGTCTGATCAGTCACAGTCTGTGTCTTTGGTGCCTTTGTAACGAAGAGAAAGATGGTCCAAACTCCAAACTGACCCAGCTATTTGTACGTACGAGCCAGGCGAAAAGGCAATGTGGGCATCTTTTTTATAGTGGCAAACTATTCAGCAAAAGAAAGTGAAAGCAACGTATCAAAATCCTGGTTTGTATTGAAATTCTTGAGGCTGGCCCCATTTTCGTGTAGAATGTCAGCATGGTACCCATGGATCAAAATCTTGATGTAACTCATGCATATAATGTCCAAGACCACTCATAGCTATAGTTGTAATTTACTTATTTTTTTAAGGCTGCAATGGTCCCATGGCTTTTGTTGGAAAGTTGTAATCTCGAAATGATTATTAGCTAGTAATCAAACTCTTACTATTAATCTCAAAATTTGGTATATTAATCTTGACATGTTCTTTTTAAATTTCTTTGGCTCTTATTGTTTATCTAAAATGAATTGTTTAAGATTTCGAAAAATTATCTTATGAAACCGTTTTATGAAATATTTTTCTCCAAACAAGTGTGATTTTCACATATATGAATCCCACATGTAATGGGAGAAAAGTCTGATTAACTACCCTCTTAAAGATGTCTATGCAGTGCAATAAGGTTTAATTTGGATCATACAAGTTTAGTTTTTAATGTGTTTGTTAGGTTCTAAATGTTTAGAACATTTGGCAAATCGTAAACACAAACTTGTCTAGATATAGATCTTAGAGTCTATAGGTATTATTAGACAATATTCAAGGTGATTCAAGTCAAGATTCAAGAACATACAAACTGCAGGAAGAAGATTTCATAATCTGTCTGGTTCGATCGATCGAAAGACAGGCTTGATCGATCGAAAGTCGTATCTGCAGAATTTTAATTAAACCTAAATAGCAGTTTAAACCAATTAAGGATTAGGGTTTCTAATCTACTTCTCTCAGTATATAAAGGAAACTTTAAGCACGTTTTTATGAAGCTTTTCAGAAAGAGAAGAGTGTGCCTTTTTTGTATTCAGGGTTTTGTTCCTAAAAAACTTTCTCATATCTTCTATCGGTGTTATTCCTTGAAGAATCTCAAGATCTGATATTGTAGAAGTTGCTGCCTTCTCTAGTCATTAAAGGTGCTGATGATCTAAACCTTAAATGGTGGTCTTGAAGTCACAAACATGAGAGTTTGTGTTGCTAAACCTTTGAGTGGGATCTCAAAGTCGCAAACGTGGGTGTTTGTGTTTTGCAAAGGTCAAAGAAAGAAGAAGTCTGTGGTCTCGGAACTTGCACGTGGTCGTATCAGTAAGTTTCTACTGGTGGGTAGCAATAGGATATTAGTGGTCTAAGTCGCTATTATAAAACTTTGATTCTTTTTATTGGATTTGATTTTTACCTTGAGGATAGCTACGTTAAATCCTTCCCAGGTTTTTTACTGGTTTGGTTTTCCTAGGTTATCATATCATTGTGTTTTTTATTTTCTGCTAGCTGCTATACATTGATATGATATATTTGTGTTAACCTAGATTTGTTAATTTGACTAAGTAATCACTTAACTAATTACTTAAGTTAATTTGATTGTGGTTTTAAGGAGTCTAAAAACAAACAGTGTGGTACAGAATTCTATCCTTATGAACATCTTGCATATTTATATGCATAATGTAGCTTCCGGACCATGACAAAATAATTAAAAATGTTGAGATTGGTGAATTGGCAAAGTACAGGATGTTACAATTTTTTTTAATAAAAAAATATAAAATTCAAAGCTAGTTTGGTCTTATTCGTTTGGGTGTCTTTATTTTTATTTTTATTTTTTATCTACCTCCTTACTTTATATTTAAATCTACACCTACTCATCGATGTCAATTAAAACGCTACAACATAGAGAAATAGGGACAGGGACAGAGAGCTATGTGGGCCAAGTGGCTAAAAGTTTTACAGCTAAAAATTTTGTCACTCTTTGTGGAGTTCTTTAGAAAGTTACAGGCAAACTAATGCAGTGTTCAACTGAAAGAATCTGCAGCAGTATGAAAGCTCTCTCAAACATACTAAAAAATTTTGATGAACAGTGTGAGGATAAGAAGGCAGACATGACTCGTGAGGAAAAGAGCTCTTGCTTTTTCTTGAAGGGTATTTGCATTTGCATGGATACATGCACTGAGCATTGGAATTTAAAAGAGTCAAAAAACTCAAAATCATGGTCAAAGACAATATATGCCAGCTGCTCTCTAGTATCAAAGACAGAAGTAAAGACACCATTCATGTCTATATCTGCTTCACCATAAAGGCCAACCCAACATGTTTTTAAGTATTCCTCTTTAGTTCTTTCAATGTCACAGGTACAAGATTTGTAAAAAGAATATAGATTCTTCCATTAATTCTTTACTTAAAAGAAAGAAAGAAAATAAAAGGAGACTGATTCTCTTCATAAATTCTTTTTAACTTGAGGAGAGAATTCTAAATATAGTTTATAAATAAGAATCGAACTCTAAACCTTCTTTTATAAATATGATAGTATTTGAATTAATGTCATCCGATTTGTTATAATTTCTATAAAAATACTAAAAAATTTCTTTTTGGAATAAGCACGATGGCAGATTTTTTTTTTTTTTTTTGGAAAAAATTTCTATAAAAGTGATATGAATGAAAGTATGTATGGATGGTTTTAGTACTTGCCACATAACGGAAGCGATTCTCCTCTAAGATTGGCTAGAAAGTATACTTTTTCCTAAATTTACATAAGTTGTGCTTGAGTTTTATCTAGCTAAAAAAAGATAATTATGAATCAAAATGGACTATATAAAACATCTCAAGCTTAGCCTGCTCGCTCGAATATAGAATAAGATCCTACTAAAAAAGAAATGGATAATATGTACAATTGGGAGTCAAAATGTTGTAAAAGAAGAACCATTATCTGATTCTCAAAAAAAAAAAAAAAAAAAAACAGAATGAAGAATAACTAATTCCAAGCTAACACTTCCTATGGTCATTAATTAGTTTGATGGGTTGAAGATAAAGAATGACCTATTCAATCAATCACTTTTTTTCTTTTCTTTTTTTAATGAAAAAAAATGCAAATTATACCCATTAAGTTTGGTCAATTATCATTAATTTTGATTCTATAAGTTCATATTTGTTATCATTGTTAGAGTCCTTCTTCCATTCCGCTAATTTTTTTTGGTAAGGATTAATAATGACTATAAGCATGAATTTATATAACCAAATGACAAAAAATAAAATTTATATGGGCAAAATGACAATTGACCAAACTTATAGTGTATAATTTGTATTTTTGCCCCTTTTTATTAGGCTTAATTTTTTAATAGCTAACGGGAGTTATGGACAAAGGGACAATTAACAGTGACAAAAAGTGTGAACTTGCATGATCAAAATGACGAAAATGAAATTTATATGACCAAAATGACAATTGATAAAACTTAAGTAATGTAATTTATATTTTTGCTTTTTTTTTTTTTTCCTTTTTTGGGTGGTGTAAAATGTAAATTGTCAATGTATGCTCTCCCATTAGACATCAACAAAGGCCCTACAAGAAATTGTGTTAAATGCTTCCATTAAGTAAATGGTGCTCCCAAAATCAAAGACATAAAATGAAGGAAACCCATTTTCCTCTTCTTCTTCTCTTTTTTTTTTTTTTTTTTTTTTTTTTTTTGAGAAGAAGGAAACCCCTTCTCTTAAAAATTTATTAGAGTTAGGTGAGATGTTAAACTAGTAAGGAATGTAAGAGACATTATCACATGGAGGTTTTGGGATAACATTAAGAACATAGACATAAAACGTCCCCAAGTGATATCATATAGTTGAAAATGAAGATTTTGTACAGAAGAAATTAATGGAGCCGACTTTAGGATTTATATCCGAGTGAGGAGGATGAGTGATGGTGTAGAAGGAAACCATGGATCTGCAGCAGTGTTTGGAAGATCTTTGCCTCTCTCTCTCTCACCAATATTTACCATACCATATGGGTTTGTTCCCATTTCTGCTAGACACAAAACCACCACATTTCATTTTTGGACCATCATTGAGCCTCTATGCACCGTTTCATTCTTTGCTTATGTTCCCCTCCAAACCTCATCTGTTCCTTACCTATCAGTGATCCATCGGTGTCAAGTGTCAGCTTGGCTTTCTTTGTCTCTATAGATATTTTTGTATAGAGAGGAAACTTGTAGTTGTTTACTATTATTTTTTCCATATACATTTTTTATTTATTGATGTAGCTATAATAAAATTATCACGGAAAATACCAACATAAAAAAAAGGGAGAAAATTGCATTGACCTCTCTTAAGATTTTTACTATTATATGATTATATCCATATCTCCATTAGTTTGGAATAAGACATTCACCTCTTTTAAAATGCAAACATTTGCACTGACTTTTCCTAAATGACTAAAAAAATATTTTTTTAAAAAATTCTGAAAAATAAATGTTTTCTAAGATCTTAAATTTTCTTCTATCATAGAAGGTAAGGGAAATAGTTAAGTAGAGGGTAAAAATGAAAATCAAGAATTTTAAAGCTTGTTTTCAATCATCTAAAAAGGCAAGTATAAATATTTTGCACTATAAGGAAAGTGACTGTCTTATACCAAACTAGAAGGAAGACAAGTGTAATAATGGAAAATCTAAAAGGTTCACTGCAATATATCCATAGAGTATTATATGGTCACACTTGAGGGTTTTTTATTTTTTATTTTGGTGGTATACGACAAACATTCATATGATCAATCATATAATCAATAGTTTGCAATTACTCATAAATTATGCGGGACACGTTTCCATGTCCTAAATAACATCAATATTGATGTTCCAGGTAAAACATCATTATTTTTATTTTTATTTTTTTTATATACAGGTAAAAACATCATCATAGAAACAGTGGGTCATAGAACTTGGTGAATCAATGAAGCCTGAAGGTTATGCAAAGTGAAGTGCTGATGACTTTATCAGCAACCATGGCAAATTCTAATGGGGATAGTCGTAGTTTATACTTAACTCATAATTTTTCTAGTTGAAAATTAATGGGTGAATATCTCTTTTTGGCCTGAATCCCAAGTTGATAATGTATATTAGATTTGATCCAAGGCCTAATGATCGAACAGTTGACCATTAAACCTACCTACTTATCCCATCTGCAATATGGCTTTCCTCAGCACTAGTGGTAGGAAAGGCACAATAGATGCCTTAAAGCCACTCAATCAAGGCAGAACACTGATCCTTATTGATTGAAATCCACAAATATAGCTGTAATCAAATACTTGGCTCCCACCAAACCAAATCACTAATTTACTATTGAGACACTTAGAAGGAGAATATATCCATTACTTAGAAGAGAATTAAGAGATTTCACTTCAATCAAGGAAATCATGCTATATCTGTACAGGAAAAAGTAAATCTATTTCAAAAATTACTATTGTAATTAGATGTGTTAGATTCTTATTAAGAGCTGTGTACCTCAATAGTATTACGTACCTAATTCTTCCCACAAAGAACTTCGATTTTGATTTCTCCCCCAACTTATTATGAGGAAAATAAAAAAAGGTTAGATTCTCAACAAGATCTTTGACTAATTTGTTGTGACACAGAGACTAGCTAGAAAAACATACATACCAACTTTTATTTGCTAATTGCATCATAAAAATAGTATAGTTGATAATGCGTGGCAATGACATCCAATTCACCAACCTTCATCTTTTTCATTTTCTTTTTCTTTTTTATTTTATAATTTGATAGTTAAGTAAAGGGGGATTTGAATGTTGAATATCTCTATTAAAAACGATAAGAAATATTAATTGAACTCTAAGACTTTTAACTAAGAGTTTCATTTGCTTCTCGCTCTCTCTCTCTCTTTTGATGAGAGAAAGGTAAGTGCACTTCTCTAATTCTTTTTCTAATTAACTACTTTGAGGAAAAAAGACATCTAATTTATGTGCTTCTTTCAATGGTGTCAAATGATAAATGACCATTGATTAGTTTACATAAATAATATCCTGTAAAGTATATATTGTACGCAAAAATGTGACTAATATTTACCACTATGGCAGAAAGTGTACAGATCTTATTTTTCATGAACAGTACAATGTAGAAATAGTTTTTGTTTTCCTAGTTTTTGAAGTACCATCTTCTTTTAATAATTCCTTCACACTTCACACATTATAAGATGTGATGATATTGTGACAAGAAAAAAAAAGTGTGTCGATTGCTTTGGATTTCATGGTAGGACATACTTTGGCATTTGATTGGACATCGTAAATTTAAATGTGGAGGTACCCCAACCGAAACAAAGGTGGGGGTGAAAAATTAGTCCTTCAAGATTATGATGGTGCTTGTTTGGATGTAAGTAAAGTCAATATGGCTTTGAGAGAGCCAGCTGTAATGTGTTACTTGTTTTAATATATATGATACTTTCACACAAAGAGAGAGAGAGAGAGATATTTATATATATATATATATATATATATTTTTTTTTTTTTGTTGCTTTTTTTTGCTCTGAGTCACTTCCGTATTTAGGAAGTAAATAACATAAGGAGGAAACTATAGGTGACTTTTGATGGATGAATAATGTTAGATTCTCTTCTGGTTTCTGGTTGTGACATGTGATATAGCAATGTCAACTCTTCTCAGCATGAAAGGAGGTCCCGAGTTACGTGTGAGTTACTTCAGGCAAATATCGGTGCCAATAATATAACATGGTTAAGGTTGTCATTGAGTTACAAAAGTTAGGATTGTATTCTACCATCATCAACATAGGTGATGAAATTTTCTTCAATAGAAAATAAGATTAATAATCTACAGTATATCAAAATTTAGGAGTGGGTGTGATCTTGATAGGATCGCAATTCGCAATCCCACCAATCCCACTATTTGGATCTAGATCAAATCTGGATGCTACTAGTTGAAGTTCCTATAATATGATCGAGATTGTTTTTGGATCTCAGATCTTACAATCTTGATTTAGATTTTAAGTTTTAACAACTATGAGAGCTGCAATGACCTGGCCCATTTTTCATAGTTGATTTGGCCCATTTAGGCCTTCAGCAACTTTAGACAATAAAAATTTGACTACAAACTTAGTTCTAACCAATAGCTAAAACTCCATTCAATATTTTTTTTTTATCGAATATGAACTTTGTCGAATCTACCATTGGATTGTATTTTTTTCTTGTATTGTCTATACTTGCAAAATTTTGAAAAGATAAAAAATCTATAACTATGTCATCAATTAAATGTTTAAATTTCAAAATTTTAAATTCCAAAATTATGCATAAAAAATAAGTTTATAGATCAAATAGTAAATAATATCTTATTAGCATAAAATTTGAAATGCGTATTAAGAATATAAAGAACATACCATCTAATTATTAAATTTTAAAAATATGTGAAGCTCAATGATTCAACCTGATCAATCCGAACCAGCCTGAAATATTGTATATTATTTTCGTTTGAATGAAGGTCCAAATAATTAGCCCAAAACTATTTACAATTCATTCAAAATAAACACTCCAAATTTTTCCTCCAAAAAAAAGGGGTCCAAATTGGGATAACAATATAGGCCCACACTGAAAATCCAAACCCATCACCTGCAAGTCATTTTGGTGGGCTTATTTTAGTAGGGATTTGATCAGTTTGATAATTTCCTAAACCAATAAGGTCCGGTTGTGTTCAAAAAAATTATTCCCCCCACCAAAAAAAAAAAAAAAATCTCCGAAACTAACCTAATTGGGCTTGCACAGAGAACAGAACTGAAATACTTTGTGGATGAGTAAAAATAGGCCTTTATGGAATCAATGGTGTGTGTATCATTGGGTTAGTGCAGCCCAGTTTCAGTGATTCTAATTGCAATCTACCAGCCCAAACCTCCATGATAAGTACAATAAAATGGGCCTAAGCCCAGTGGGCTAACTATCAATTTTTATAAAGGATTTTTGAAAATAGAGATAACCTGAACCATGAAATGGACACTTATAACATTTAGCAGATTCATATGCCCTAAAATTATAAGGTATGTGGTATTTAGAATTTCACAAGAAATGTAAATTTAATTGTTAAATCATTGCCTGTAGTAGTTTAGTCCTGACTTTAACCTCAATATTTTGCATATCCAACCAATCTGTCTGTATGCCCTACTTTTTTGCTACAATGCCTGGATTCCATAGGTTTTGTCTCATCTCGTAGAGTTATTTGCAAATAAAGCTTTAGCTAGTTTGTTTTACTTCATGTGTTGTTGATGTTAGTGTTTGTCTTGTAATGTTTGTTTAGTCTGATCATTGCTAGCTTCTTCAGTCGGCAGTATGAACTCAGTTGTGTATACCTTTTCGCATATGCGTTTGGATTGGGCAAAGCGCCCAATCCGTGCGTTTATGTTTTTTTAGTGGGTCCTATGTGTATTGTTCATGGACTCACAAAAGTCAGCAAAATACAGATTTCTAGGTAAATTTGAGTCCTACAGTATTATTTACACCTTTAAAAATATTTTATTACAGTGTTTTCAGTAATAAGTTTTCAGTTTTTAGTTTTCAATAAATAAGTGGTATCCAAACACACCCATAAATTTCATATTTAAGTAGATATATTATATTAGAGTAACGTTATAAACACAACAATTTTCACAATTTTTTGCTACAGTATTTTCAGTAATAAGTTTTCAGTTTTCAATTTTCAGCAAATAAGCGATATCCAAACACACTCATAAATTTCATATTTAAGTAGATATATTATATTAGAGTAACGTTATAAACACAACAATTTTCACAATAGTTGTGTAAGTAGATTTTTATTGAAACATTTGATGCCAAGTTTTGTGGCTATAGACTTATTGATTATGATTATACGTGTTCTTTCTCTTTTTGTTTTCCACTCTAATAACGTATCATATGGTACGTGAAGCATATTAAACAATTTTCTTATTGGCTTGCAAAGATTTATAGGGTTGCCATGCAATTCTGAATTTCATAACACTTGGTTGATTCTGAAATAAGCAAAAGATTTTTGAGCAAATAACCTGCTCTATAAATTTCCTATACCATCCTTGCTCATAGTCATAAACTTACTGCGTAGTAAGTTCCAAATTTCTTAAACGTACAGACCAAAAATGGTACAACCACAACTTTGAATCTGTAGAAAAACTACGTACAGCTTGTCTTTTACACTCTCAACAAACCGTCATCATCTTTCCACACTATATATCTTTTGGGATAAACTAAAGCCACAGAAAAATTATCAATTTGTTGAGATTTTTTTTTAGCTTTATGCGCTCATAATTCACTTTTTCTTTTTATCTTTTTCCTTTATCACACATCATAAATCTATACCCCAACTTGCTCATAGACAAATATGTATCTATCTCCTATGAAATGAGTGCTAGTATATATGATTCCCATTGCTTGGTATTCAAGACTTTTACGTCTTTCTGCTTATCCTCATATAAACATCGCCCACACGACACTTCCTTAGGCTCTTGAAAAGTCAAGAGTTTCTTTTGCATTTTCTTGGTCCATAAACATGGGGATATTGATTCTTGAAAATGAGAGTTACTCATAGTAATTGCATGATACACACTTTTTAAACTTTTTTAAGAACCTTCCAAGTGGTTTGGAAGGACCACTAAGCTTTAGTAATACCTGCTCTTCAAAGAAAAATAAGCCATGAATGGAACTTTTCCAAGATTAGTTTAAGATGTTGACGATAAAATATCAAAGTTGGAGGACCATTTTTCATGACAAGGTCTACTTTTTCAGCCTCTCATCAAATGATCAGCCCCCAACTATTCCTATCAATTTGAAATAACATTTAACTACTAAACCAACTTGTTATATATAGTCCATTTTTGCATGATTATCAATCATTGACATTTGATTGAGATAGTTAACAAATCATAACCATAAAACATATGTTGTGTTTTGATATATATCAATCAAAACACCATATCTGGCTTCTCAAGGCATCATATGATTGGATAGTATTTTCTGAGAACAACCCTTGTTGGGCCAAAGGTAATTAATTGGCTCTAAGAAGAAAATGAAGAAATATGCAAGAAACCGTTTTATCATCATTTGCAAACTATGGTAATGGTAGCTTCTTTAGCTACAAATTTGATCCATTCCACTACACGACTTAAATTTTATTATCCCCATTGATTAATTAATTAGCAAATAAATTTGGAGTAAGCAATTGGTAATTCCAGCACTAATTCCAACATACTATGAATCCATCAGTTTGGAAAATAGTCTAATTAATGAAAATTAACTCATTCAAAAACACACAAAGACTTGCAATCAGGTATATAGACGAAAGAATGAATGCAATAATGTGAGGCCTTTTTTATTTTTATTTTTAGATGGTTAGATAGTGGGGGAGGGGAAGGGAGGTTCGAACCATGCATTAGACTATCACTTAAACTCTAATATGAGTTCATTTCTGTTTTACTTAGCATGTTGAAATCAGCGTTTATATTATCTCATAACTGCTATAGTTAATGTGAGTCATGAAATTATTTAGTATATCTAGTGTACTTTCACCTTCATTTTACGTAAAAGTAGACCTTGTATGTGAATCTAATACATAAGACTCATATGAATGATTCACATAAGACCCATATAAATATGAGAGGATGGTTAAATATATTGGGATGCCATCAAAATACCCTTTAGTTTATAAACGTTCAAGGTTTTGGTGTAGTTGATTGAATGAAAATCACAATTTAATTATATATATAAGCTAATTAGCTGATTACATGACAGTTAGAACTTTTTGTTGATTAGCGATGACAGTTAGAACTTAGAAATCATAACTGATGTAAATCTCAAACATAGCAGACACGTTGACAGAAACAGGCCATGAGAAATTAATTGGGGCCACATGCTTCATTTTACAGGGGATATTTGCGTGCATATCAGTCCGAAAGTGTTATTGGATTTGGACCATTGCAGCTTTTAGCTATGGTTCATTAAGATATCTGTTGGAAATTACCTAAAAAATCTCTTAAAGAAATAATTAATATTATGTTGTTATTTGTCACCAAAAAGAAGACCGGGTGGAGGGTGGATTTTTTTTTTATTGCTTTTATATCACCAATTTCTAAAATGTTGATGACAAGGTTATTAGTATGTTTTTTTTTTTTTTTTTTTTTTTTTAGTTTTTTATCATTAGATCTAATAAAAAAAATAATGGCCAAAAAAATATATAACTCAAGTAGATGTAACTTTAACTAATCTTATATATAGAAAAAATTTAGATTTTTTGCATGAATCTCGTCATGTTGAAATCTCCTATGTACGTAGGATTGACAATGTTTCTGCCTATTTACTAGCAAAATATGTTTTAGGCATTGCTGATTTTTCTGTTTGGATTGAAGGGAATCCTTATTTTATAGAACAAACTCTTCTCTATGATATATCTTCTACTTTCAATTATGAATAAAATCTTAGTCTTCCTATCAAAAAAAAAAAAAAAAAATCAATTACAAGCAAACTGTGTAATCTTAGCTTCAAACAAGAACATAAAAAATAGAGAGAGAAAGAAAGATTTAAGAGAAAAGAAATATTTAAGATATTATTGAACTTGCTTAAAATTGCACAGTGTATTATTTATACAACACCCCATTACTACTAGTATGCGTTTGGATAGCAAACGCGTCTGCCGTTTGTGTCCAAACCTGGGTCCCATGCACTATTCACGGGACCCACAAATTTCTTTTTTCAGCAAAATTTTCATTAAAAATGAGTCCCACTGTACTATTCACATATTTAAAAATTATTTTACTACAGTGTTTTCAGTTTTCAGCAATAAGCGATATCTAAACAGAATCTTAATCTCATATTTACCAAATAAATATCTCTTCTAACAAATATAACAACCTTTAACAAACTTTCTCGATCGCTAACAGAATGTCAACAACCTTTTGGATCTGCAACTAACTCTGGTGTCCAAGGCTACAAGACTGAACGACATCATTTGGTGTTTTGCATTTAAGGCTATGTTTGGTTTAACGGAAAATGTTGGTCATCTGAAAATTTTTTTTCGGTTGACTATAAAATAAAAGCATTCATGGTAGAAATTGATTTATACTTTCATTTTCTACCTCATCTAAAATTTATCAACCTAACCTCCACCCCTACTATCTGCCATCCAACTACCACCACCCACTAACGTCCTTAGTCTCTAGTTGCTAGCATTGCTGCCATTGCCGATCCCTGGTCACAGTCTTTTTGAAAGCCCTAAAGATCTCCATTGATAACAAAAGAATATATCAATGCAACTACAAGATTCTTAACCTAATATAATATTTGTTGATGGTGCGTTAGGGCCTTTAGCCATCTTATCTTACCCTATTCAATTTATAAGAAGAAAAAAAAAAAGATTTTTTTGTTGTTGATAAATATGAAAAAAAAAAAAAGTTATTGGGTATATGTGTATATGGCATATTCATAAATTATCATCACATATAATTGACCTTGTCATACCCCACTTTTGATGAATTTAGCTTCTAGCTATACATGCAGAGTCACTGCTTGGTTGAAACTTCACCCACCAATCAACTGACACAAATCACCCTCCTATCCAATAAGAAAACCAGCCTCACCTGTTGACTCTACAAAATACATGCAGAAGCAAACAACTAATTATAGATCGGGAAATACTAACAATTGCCCTAAGAGCATTAATTAAGAATTCAGTTAAAGAAAGTTTTTATAGGGAAAAAAAAAACAATTAATGTTTTGACAATTTTTTTTATTTTCCATAAAAGTAATGTCAAAATTTTTCTAAAATAGATTCTTAACAAGTACCCTGAAGACACTTGTTAACAGGACCCTTATAGATATCATTCTACTTTTGTAAAAAAAAAAATCATGATACGGTTAAAGGTATCCAGCTAGAACCATTTGGAATGTTGTTCAGGACAAAGATTCGAAAACCCAATTCCAAGATCTAAAGCTGAAAAATAAATATAAAAAAATTAACTCTGCATGAGTTCTTGGCAGTCTGTTCTCAGTCCAAAAGATTTGTCAGTGATCACCACGGCTTGAGAAACTAGAACAAAGTCCAAAATATTTTGAGTTGAGTGAGTCTGACATAGAAAAGATATTGTATGAGACACTATTGTCATAATTAATGTTATTACTAAGAAGATTCAAGATAGTACATGCTTTCTTCTCAAAAAAAGAAAAAGATGGTACATGCTTAGTCCAGAAACATTAACCCATAAATGAAATGAGTGAGAAACTAAATTTTAAAAGAATGGACTGGGAAGGGTAAGAGTACATAGAATCCATTGTGAATAGCTCTAAGACTTGATCAATGGAACACAAGAAGAAAAAAGGGAAGACAAGATGGTTTGGTTGAGAGTAAGATAAAACTCTCAACCGAGATGTCAAAAATTCAAATCCTCCCATTCAGCCATTCCCAATTATCAAATTATCAAGGGGTTAAATTTGTTGTTAACACATTATTTTACGCAATTTTAAAAATCTTGATTAGTTACTTTCTCACGGGTATATGTATAAAACTGTAAAAAATAACCTACGCGTGATAAACACTTTTATTATTAGAAAGAAAAACTCTATAGCCTGTGACACTAGTTAACAAAAGTTTACTAGGGTATATTTGCAAACTCTTGTCAAAGATTGAAAATAATTATGTCGTTGGCAGAGGCAAGGAAACAGAAATGTCAAAAAATGCATGCCAGTCCAATCAGTGGAGAACCTTTATTTTTCCTTGTTTGGTATGTCTAGTAAGTAGTAACCTTCTTAAAATTTGCGCTTGCCAGCCCCCAGCCTTCCCCTACTTTTTTCTTCTTTTTTTTTTTTTTTTTTTTTTTTTTTTTTTTTTTTTTTTTTTACTTTTAATTTTTAAATTTTGTACATTTTGTTTGTAACTGTAATACTCCCTAGTTGTTCATCAAAAAAAGTAATACCTCCTAGTCTTAAATGGATAGTCCTATGTTCCATTTTAAAATGTCTCAAAATGAAATATTTTATGAAAAATAAATAAATAAATAAATTTCTTAACATACTGGTCACTTTTGTGTCAAAAAAAAAAAAAATATACTGGTCACTTTATTTAAAAAGTCAATACTCTTCTTTCATTAAATTTTTAATTAGAGAGGATAGTTTTAAAACTTTTGTTTAAAATAAAAGAAATGTATTAACTTTTTAAATAAAAAGTGAAGAAAGGGTATTGACTTTATAAATTTTCTAACGTACCTTTCATTTTCTTTAAATTACGCTTTTATTTTTATTATTATTTAAGAGTATTATTTTAGTCTAAATTGAGTCTTTAAATAATATAGTAGGAATATTATTTAGAATCTATTTAGAATTATCTATGTTTGAAAATTAAGGAGTTGATTTCCACTTCTACACAAGGAGTCCTACATTGATGCTGCAATTTGACCAAACAACTCATTCCTTGATGTTGTGTGTTGTGATCATTTGGGAAAATTTATCTATGCTTGGAAAAATTTAACCTGGGGTTAGACAAGTTTTTTAAGGTGACGCTCTAAACATCATGGAACCCATTCAAAACTCTGCAGTCACACCTCATTGGGTCATCTCTTCTATCATCCCCAACATAAACCACCCAATCCTTTCATTTTGCTCATTTTTTTGTGGTTGTAAAGAATGCCAATTGTGCTGCTTATGGTCTCACTGCCGGGGCTCCTTGTTGTGATTGTTGTGAGGCCCTTCCCATCTCCAATCTTCCTACCCACATCTTGGAGCCAGAGATGATAGATGGCCGGGGCCCTAACCCCCTTTTTCCTTAATAAAATTCATCATTTAACAATAAAAAATAAAAATAAAAAGAAGGAGAGAGAAGCCTTCGACTTTTCATTCCTCTCATAAGAGTGAATAAATTCTCGAAATTAAGCTTTTTTGAGACTTTAAAATGGAAAATTATATAATACTTTGGGAGTATAATAGTGACTTATTATTCTCTCATTTCACATGAATAGTAGGTCAAATTATGAACTTAATTAAGAAAATCCATTATTCTCTCATAGACCCATAGTATTGTATAATTACCCCTTTAAAATATCCTCTAAAGTGTAAATTAAAATCATAAGTGCAACTAAAAATAAAAAATTTCAGTACTTGTTTTATTTATTTATTTTTCCTTATAGATTCGAGATCTCTCTTTAATAAGTGTTCCAAGTTGTAGTATTTTATTGCTCCTTAAGTCCTAACCCTTCATATGGTATTACACTGCACCACTTGGCTGATTTTTTAGGCTAAAAGGTACTGGATTGTCTCTCTACTTATTAATTATGCAACTAGCCTCTGTGCTTAGCCTTGGAAATTCTATATTTTCTATTTGCATTATAAACGAAAAGATTCTTAATTTCTTAGGAACGCATAAAAAAACAAAATCCCAGAAAGCCTTTCCTTTGAAACTGATTCCTCTCCTCCTCTGCCTAGTGGCTGAACCTTGTCCTGCTTCGTTTGTGGTTCCAAAGGGCGACGGGTCACACCTCAATCCACCTTTTGACAAAATAGATTCGCCAACTGGCTCCACCACACCACCCTATAAACCATTTTATAAGCAAGCACACAGCATAAGCAAGCACCCATGGCAGTCTCTTCTCTTGCATGAACCATATCCCCAAAGCCGTCTCTTTTGTTCTTGCTCCTTCAGCACTAGTTCTCACCATTCCTTTAGACACTTTAGGATTTGAACTGAAAGCACAAAGTTTAGAGCAACTTTGATGGCTTCAAGTTCTCTTAGTAAGCAAAACTCCAGCTCCTCTTGGACCCCAGAGCAGAACAAAAGGTTTGAAAAAGCACTAGCATTGTATGATAAGGAGACCCCTGACCGGTGGCAGAATGTAGCCAAGGCTGTGGGTGGGAATAAAACAGCTGAGGAAGTGAAAAGACACTATGAAATCCTTCTAGAGGATCTCAGGCATATTGAGTCTGGTCTTGTTCCTATTCCCAAGTACAGGTCCAATGGAAGCAGTACCAACATTGATGAAGAAGAGAGGTAATGACTTCATGAAAATTTTAACTTTTCTTCTTTCTTCTTTCTATAGGCTTTTCGAGCATCTGACTATTTCTTGAATTCTCGAATTTGTTCAGTCTGTTGTTCCACACGCACCATATAATTACAGGAATCTCTTGTGTGACCCCCTTTTAACTTCTCTTTCTTCTATCTTTCTCATGCATGCACCGTCCCATTTAGTCTATGGCCTCAGAGTACTTTTTAGAGTTTAGCATCATAGCGGTACTCGTGTCTGCAAATTTGTATAGTTCAATAAGGCCAAAAGTAAAATTAAAGTGGTTTTAAACGTTTTTGTCTCAAGTTAGCCATAGTTATAATAAAAGCAAACTCATTTACTTCATCATAATAAAAGCAGTAACCTATAAATTGTGAAATTTTGTGGGTTTACACCAAAGTTTACATTCAACCTATATAGGCGTATGTGCTAATTGATTCACACATAAACATGATATAAAAAGATTTCAGAGCAGGATAGAGGACCATTGGCTAAATTTAGCCTAAACTATAAAAGATTGGTAGCAAAATCTTTACGAGTTTTGACCCAATGTGGTCCACCCTTTTGCTTCATTTTCTTAGGAGCCAACCCTTTTCCACACTTTCATAAACAACTTGTTTATTCCACGAAAAGAATCTACATTTCCTTTAACTTCTTATCCTGTCCCTGATTAGAAGAAAGCCCCACATGAGATATATTCCAATTTGATATGTATTAAAAAGTAATGGCTCGGACACAGGGAGCATCAAAGGAATATATATTTATAAATTATAAGTCAATAAGAATATCACTTTTTTTCTTCACCGTCTGTGGACTAGTATATATACCACATAATGCTTCTCTCCAATACTCTAAGTAGTATTTCAAAATGCATATCCTCTTCTGCTTTAGTACTCTCTCCTCCACTCTGCCTCTTAATTTTATTTTATTTTTACTTCATAATAGTGACACAATTTAGCATTTAATCCACAAAGATTAAAATCCCATATTAGCATCTAAAAGTGTCATGATCAGCATTATATAGTTGTCAAAAGGAATATAAATTTAAAGAATTAAATTAGTAAATAGATAAATAAAGAAGGAAGGGAAGCACTCATAAGTGACAAAATAAGCCAAAGACTCTCGGAGAAAGTTTGGCTCCAAGATAATTTGGAGCTCTATTTTTCAATTAATTACGTGACGATTTATGATACTATCTATTTGTATTATTTAAATTAGATTGTAACCTTATGTATATGTATGAATACATTTTAAATATTGCAATTAGATGCATGTTATAATTCAAACATAAGCTACATATGGTCATTATTATATTTGGTTATCTCTTAAAAAAGCATTGTAAGAATATTCTTTAGTAGAAAATGCAAATTGTTCATGCTTGTGCATTTTATTCTAGGAAAAAAAATTGATTTAGTATTTTACTTCTTAACTTAATTTTTGTTATTGTGATGCAATAAATTACAATTTAAGTTTTTTAATTATAGTTTTAGAAATTTTTATTATTGAATTATCTCATTTAATTCAAAATTCAAAATAATACTTCATCTCTCAAATAATAAGTTTCTTAAAAAAAAAAAAAAAAAGGAGTTGTCTAGTTGTCTAAAGTTCAATATTCTATAAAATTATTATATTTAAAAAAAATTCTTATTAAAAGTGGTGTCACATTTAATATAATACTAACAAAATTCTCGATATCTACATGCAATAAGTGATAAATACTTGCACCATTTGACAAGTCATATGACTTATTAAAAAAGTTATGTGATTAAAATTATACATGAATGATCTCTTTAATTGTTATGTCATAGATTGGAGCAAGATAACTCCAAATTAATTTAAAACCAAACTTTTTGCAAGACTTCCATAGTTCCATCACATATATACCCTATAGTGTGATCCGGTTGCCATGTGGGAGAGAACCTTTAATCTCTAGGGTACTAGTTTTTGGTTCAAGAAGAAATAGAATAGCAAGAACAATGCATGCATAATAAATTGGAGGTCTTGAAAGAATTAGAAATTTTTTTTTTTTTTTTATAAAGTATTTTCATAAGCTTACTTTATAACTTCTTGCTTTCTATACAGGCTTCTGAAGTATCTTAAGCTGCGGTGATCTAAGTCCAAGCCACAATCACCTTTCATTCAAGTTTAAAAGCAGATTTATGAGAAGTAAATCTGTGTATTAATATGTATCTTTCTCTTCTTCTTCTTCTTCTTCTTCTTCTTCTTCCTTTTTTTTTTTTTTTGGTGAGTATCCTGTATCAATGTGTATCACTGCTACTTAGTGAAGGTATTGGACCGTCCTAAATGTAATAAAATATCCGTCTTTATTTTTAAAAAAAAATTATTGTCAACCTTCCAGTAAATCACTACCTAGTTCTCTTTAAAAAAAAAAAAACAAAAAAACAAATTGCTGCTGCATTTCAGTAGGACAAAAAATTATCATAATCCACTCCAATCCGGTTATGTTGAACATATATTATATACCTTTTAAAGAAAAAAAAAAAAAAAATATATATATATATATATATATATATATAAATTTAGCACCCAAAAAAAAAATAAAAAAACCTAGAAGATAGAAGTGGGCCTTCCAGGCCCGCCCAGCAAGAGCAAATTACCCCAAAATGATTGGATTAGGGTCAAAAGGTGAATCACAAAGTCAGGCTAGGCCTTATACTTTAGGCCCGAGTAATTTGCAGGCCATCCAAATCCAGAATTAAGAATGGGCCCAACTTCCTATTATTAAATATCGAGCATGATCATTATTTTTAGTGCCTCTTGTATTAAAGCCTTTTCAGTTAAATCATTTGAGAGAGAATAAAAAAATCTTTAGATTTTGTTGCTTATTTGATAGAAAATTTAATATAGGTCTTTTGAGGATTGAAAAAATAATAATAGAATGATCCAATTGACAACGTTAGCAAGGTTTTCAGACCCGGACCATTCATTGAACCGTAAAAGAGAGAGGTTTAATGTTTTTGAGGTCGAATCGAGGTCGAACCGTGATGATGTTATAATTAATTTAATAATTAATTAAAGCCTAAATATAGATATTAAATTTATAAAACTAGCAAAATTGACTAATATATTTATATATGTAAGGGAAATTTAATGATTTTCTAGCATATATTTAATAATTAAATAAAAAAGTTAATAAAATAAAATAATAACCATAAAAACATTAAAATTTATGATTAATTTTTGAAGTAAAGTTGAATATCTTTGAAGGATTTTAATTATAATATTGTTTATTCCTTGTAAGAGATGGATAATTTAATTAAGTAGAATAAAATTGTATTAAGTTGTTTTTATTAAAAAAAAAAAAAAAATGCTAAGTGGTTGGACCGCACGGTTCTTGCCATCGGTTCGTGCGGTCCAACCCTGGTTTTAGGGGTTCACGGAATTGTCACATATGCCTGGTTCTTTATGCTTAAAAAACCGGTTTTCACGATCCGACTTCTCGGTCCGGTTCTGAAAACTATGAACGTTAGTAGAGTTTAAAAATGAGATTGACAATATTGAGACTTTAAGGATTGAATTGATATTTATTGTACAATTTGAATTTTAAACCCTTTTTTGGGGGCCTAAAAAATTGGGAGAATTGAATGTAATTAACCATTGTTGTTTGTCAGTCAAAAAAAAAAAAACTATTGTTGTTTGAGGTTGTTTCTTGTATAGTCTTTAGTTTTTTGTTTTCCTTTATCAGGTTAGTTGTTCCCATCTCATGCTTACATTAGTAAAGGCTGAAAAAGTAACTTATAGGTACAATACATGGTGGCAAAAGAGAGAAAAAGTGGAAAACAACCATGATCCATGGTTGAGGGTGATGTAGGAGCTTCAAAAAACTGGCGATGGTATATACCAACTAATGGGGGGGTGTGAAGGAAGCATCGAAAATATCATATACACATGAAAATAACGGGACTTGTTGCAAAATTCTAAGGCATCACACATAGACTTACAGACTTACAATGTGAAAGGTAGAGGAATCACCATCGCGTACCCTTGACATGATTGTTACTTTACAAATATAAGTACTTGCGTGTGAAGATCAATTCAAGTGAGGCTGTTTAAATATTCATGATGTGATAAAATCCAATCCATCTATTTCACAATTGATTGTCAAGATTATTAGAACTCCTCGATAAAGTTACTCTAAGATCATAGTAAGACATATTAAAAAGAAAATTTACTAACTATATTTTGGTTAGCAAAAATAGAAACTGCCAAAGGTTTTTTTATTGCCTGACAATAAAGCTTGAGTGTGAAAAAAAAAAAAATATATATATATATATATATATCTATCTCAAAGCTTGGATTTTTTTTCTATATGATAAAGGTTGCTCACAAGTATACTGTTCATGCATAGGTACATTAATTATTCAACAAAAACAAAATGTAAAAAGGAGGTACATTATTCAGAGAGAGAGAGAGAGAGAGAGAGAGCATTTATGAATAAATTCGAAACTATTTGGTTTCCTCTTCATGTTCTTTTTGATGTTTTTCGTATGATCATCGTGCTACTTGTTATGCCCTTCATATTTTTTTCAATGCTTCCTGTAGTGTTTAATGAAACATAGTTCCAAATGAAAAGGTTTTCTTATGCCCTCCATGTTTTTTTCCATGCTTTTTGAAATGATTACCATGTTCTTTTAGATGATCTTCGTAGCATTTTAAAAAACAGGCTTCCAAACGAAGAAGTTTTTCATCTCTCTTATTGAGGCGTGAAATAATGCACTTTTTAGCAACGGTAACCATATGGAGCTTCTTAGCTATCAAAATAGGATCCCTATTAATAAGATTCTTCGAAAGAGCATACCCCGTGCAAGCTTCTAACATTGCAAAAGCACAATTGCGAAAATCAACTGGATTACCAACTACTTTGAAATTATTATAACATTCCTCCAATGCGTATACAAGACTATTAATATATTTCATTTCTACAATATGAGGATCAACTAGATAGTTTGAGGTAGCAGCATGATCATTAGTGTGTACTTCAACAAGAGTAAGGATAACCCATATCATCATCACCAACATAGATTTTTTCATAAATCTCCTAGCCATAAAATTTTCACCGCAGTTGAAATTTTCTAATTTTTTAGTAACGTTCATAACAATAATTAAGGACTATACCCTTACACTATATATTCAATAGAATGATTAGTCACATGTGAAATAAATTCAATTCAATATATAAATTAATTTATTCTTATAATAATAATAATAATAATAATAATAATAAATAAATAATAAAAACTGTTTACAAAAGGTGTGGCTAAAGAATTTTTAATTGGAAGTACAGGCATTTTTTATTAAGTGACTTCCAAGTATAAGTAATGTCATTTCATAATGATCATAAGGCATCTTTATAATTTTTATATAAACTTGTGATTCTTCACAAATTTCAAGTATATTTGTACGAGTACGATTGATTTCAAATAAAGATGTGAGGAGAGTATTCCAAATGTCACAATGTTATGCTTTCAAGAAGGTGATTGTATTAAAGTGTGTCGAGTCAACTCATAATACTTCTCATTTATGAAAAGACAACATGTATGGTAAGAACAATATGTGGAAATATTGGTAATAAAAATTTATAGACAAGACATTTGATTGAATAAAAAAAGACAAGTTTTACTTCCACAACATTTGTTTGTTATACACACACTATTTACACACCTGTACATACTACATACTATGCAAGTTCAACAAGGAACATTTATGAAGGTTTCCTTAATGAATTACAAACCAAAATCATGAAATTTAAATAATAATAATAATAATAATAATAATCAATCTATAACCCTAGGTGAAATTGATTAAAATTCGTACAATTTATGCAATCTAGAAATTTCCTGTCAACTCCCCTCTCTTCCCCTTCCATTCAAACTAGCAATTAAGAAATTGGGGACCATACCTAGAGCAAAACAATGGAGGGAGGTGATTCCCTCTAGTTGGTGGTGAGAAGTTTTGCAAAAGATATTTTTTTTAGAGTGAGAGACCAATTCAAAAACAACTGACTAAAATTGCTTGGGACAAGGTCGGCCGAGTGTGCTTATTCGTTTGCTTGACTACACTCATTGTTTTGCTCAAGCGATACTTAGGCACAACACATTGCTCATAAGGTCTTTTAGTTAGGAGGAATATGTGTTAAATACCTCTTTGAAGGATAGTGTTTGAGTTGAGGCTTTGTGGTCACTAAATGTGCTTGTTGTATGCTTCGTGATCACTGAAGTATACTTTTGGCTTTTAAAGTTTGGGATTGTTTTTATTTTAGCCCTTTATATTTTAAATTTTCTATTTTGGCACTTCATGTTTGATAATATTTTCATATTGGCATTGACATCCATTTATGTTAATAATTTAATTGTTAAGTGCCAAATAAGTGACGTCTATTAAGCAAAAGCAACGTCGCCCCTATATAATGCTAGGTGTCACCAAATTATTAACAAAAATGAATGGCAATGCCAAATAAAACGAAATTAAACTTGAAGAGACAAAATGAAACTTTCAAGACATTAAAAAGCATAAAACGAAAATATAAAAATAAGAATGTGGTATGGCCATTCTTGGGGAAAATTTGTCATTTAGCATTATTTTAGCAATTATTTCGTTAGTTGGCATGTTTTCAAAACATTTTAGCAAACTAGTATCTTGAGCCTCTGAGGCTCGAGTTCAGTGAAGAAACCCAAGTCTTGAAGACTCAAGTTTCTAAGACTCAAGTTTCATAGAGCGTGTATAGATCTTTCTTCAGTAAAAACTTGAGTCTTAGAGACTTGAGTTCCATGTGCATTTTTTCTTCCACATTAGATCGCCACAAGTTTGAATTTGAGGCTTAGAAACTCAAGTTCCTTCACTGAACTCAAGATGCTAGTTTGCAGAATAATTTTGCAAACTTGACAACTAACTAAATAATTGCTAAAATAATGCCAATTGCCAAATTTCACCGCCATTCTTGAAACTTAAAGTTGAGGCTACTACAAAGGGAAAAGGTCCACATAGTTGAGCCAGCCCAAAGTATTTGGACATGATCAATTTTTAGGACCAAGACCTTTAGTTTTATATTTTCCTTGGGCCCGTGAAAGTTGACAATATTAGGCCCAAAGCAATGTTACATACAAAAAAAAAAAAAAAAAAAAAAAAAAAAAAAAAAAAAAAAATTTCACAATATTATTCATAAAGTTGACAAATTTTTATTGGTTCTCATCTAAATTCATCATTAACATCATTTTGTTATCTACCACTAATAATCTATCATGCCCGCAAGAATAAAATATTTTGTCAAATTTCTTATGTCAATGGACTTTCTTCTAGGCCCCAATCAAGCTCAATCAGTGTTGATTCAAAGAAGAGGAGAAAATGACGGCCAAGTTTTGACACAGTCCTAGTTTACCATTCTTTTTTGATAAATTCCCAATTGACCATTCCAGCACAGCGTTGGTAAGACAAAAGATATATCCAACTATCCAAGCCAGGTTTCAATTTTCAACAAAGAAAGATATGAAGGTGAGAGCTGATCATCACATGCGAGCTTGAACGCTCATGGGTTACCCCTCATTTAGGCGTTGTAGCGCTAAAGAAATGGAAATATGGCATTCCTTGATTCCTCTGCAAATAAACACATAGTACAGATATAGAGACACTTTTTTTAAGGCCCCGTTAATGGGTACCCTTAGGATAATTATTAACAAATCATTTTAGGAAAGTTTTAACACAGCTTTTATGAGAAATAGAAAAAGTTGTCAAAACATTTTTCTTTTCTTTTCTTTTCCCATAAAACATTTCTTAATATGGTTCATTGACAAATACCCATAGGATATTAGTTAACATTTTCCTTTCGTTTTTTTTTCCCACCTTAGACTCAATTGAATATAACTAGCTAGGTTGGTGGTTTTACTTGTAAGTGTCATTGTTGCTGCTAAATCAAGCAATTGACTAAATTAATTTCCACACTGGCTCTACTTGAACTTGGTTATCAAGGTCAAATTTAGAAATCTACACGTATCATCTTATAGCCTTTGTAGAGTCAAAGCAAGCACGCAAAGGTTGTACAAGATTTAACGAAACATGCTAAGCTGGACCTAATTTCACAACCAACCTATAAGCAGGATACATAAGATCTTGCAAAAATTTATTCGTATCCTTCTATGATGTATGATTGAAAAGATTCAATCACTACATATTTCATGAGTTCAGTGTTCATGACAATTAAGGATAATCTAAATTCGTGCTTCAGTGAAACCAGATTCACATAATTGAACTTCCCATAACATGACCAAAACTCCTATTAGAAATTTAATTTTATTACGTTGCGAAAGATTCATATAATTCTTGTGAAACACGGATGGAATTCAAGGAAAGAAACAAGAAAGCTTCCTTTCCTTTTTCCTTTTCGATTGAAGGGAGCTTCGATCGGCTAAAAGAAAAATGGAAGGAAAATGATAGATACAACAAACAAGGAAGGAAATTTCCAAAAGTGCATTAACCTGAAGAGTATTGATTTAAACTTTTGCCCATTTCCTCATTACATCAAGGACATATTATCATTTAACATTTCTTCTGTGAATGGCTTGTTATATTTCCCATAAAAAACAATAGAAAGATGACTTATTTATTTCTAATTTCCTTCTATCACAAGTAAGCTAAGTTATTGGAGATAATGAAACATGTGTATGAATGATAGCATGCCAAGAGTATGATCCAAAACCGCACAAAGATACAAAAAAATTTATGGAGAGAATTCAAGGACATAAGAACAATAGCAGCTTCAGGAAATTTTTTTTAGGGTGGTCATTAAAAACAATTAAATTAAAAAAATTTAATAATAATAAAACTTGAATATATTAACATCACAAAATAAAAACACAAGCAAATACATAAAGTTTTAAAATTTCCTTTCACAAGTTTTCATATTTTGAAATCGTTGTGTGATATGATAGTTTTAATATCAATGTTATCAGCTACATCTTTTTTAATGTACACAACCAAACAATTATTAAACTACTGATCTCTCATTCAATTACTAACATATTTCCTAAATAAGTACTAATATAAACAAAATGTATTATCTTTTCTAAAAAATATATCACATAAATGCAACAAATTCGGCTAAAGACTAAAGCAAGCACTAACATACTAGCCATTTAAAAAGTGTGCATTTTTTATATAAAAAATAGCGATATTAAAATAAGCCATTTGAAAACACAATTAAAAAAATCACAATTAAACATTTGATTTGAGATTTTAGGCTAATTTGTTTGTTTGGGTAATTTTTAAGAAGTGTTATATCCATAACATTTTTGCAACACTTTCACAACAAAGCCTGGGTGGTAAGCTTTTACTCGTTCTAATTTGAACTTACCATTGAATTTTTTTTTTTTTTTTTTTTTTGGGTTTACTAGTAACAACCTACTATTTAGAATTATTATGAAAATATTACGAAAAATATTGTGAACATTGCATTTCTTGTAATTTTTTTATTCAACATTCAATGGACCAAAATTTTAAAGAGGTTTAATTTTATTTTTAATGGGCTTAATTGTTATTAAGAGTGTTTAAGTTTTTTTTTTTTAGGGTGGTCAAAAGACCTATTTTAATTTAAAACTCAAAATTTTTTAAGATATATTAAAAAAAAAAAAAAAAAAAAAAAAGGTGGTCCTGTAACCACCCTCATAATTACGTGGCGCCGCCCCTACATAAGTAGAATTATCATGAGATAAGATGCCCTTGGTCCAGATACCAACTGATCAATAATACCAAAGTCATACTAGTAACATAAGTGCAGAGAAATTGAGATATAATAAAAGTGAAAATTTCGAAACAGTACTATGTTGCTATTTCAACCAAATAATTGCTTAAGGTAGAAGATGCCCATTGCCCACGAAGGAACCTACCTTTGTTATATGGTAGGTATAGATGGTAAAGGCCATGACTTATATTTTTCCAAAAAAACAGGAGTCTTTTTAAGAAAGCAACTGACATTGAAATCTACATATACACCCAAGACATTACACCTTATGCCAAAATTTTACTTACATAGTGGATGAGTGTCTGATGGAGACAATTTCCAAAACAGAGAAGATGAATTGTAGGCCTTGATTTCACAGAGTAGATTACTCAATGCCCAAGAAGCCTAAAATTGGTTGTAGAAGAGAAGAAGCAATAGAGAACCTACAACTGTCCACTGCCAAGCTTCAATTTGTGTTTTTCAAGACAAGAAATTCCCAATTAATTCTATAAAACATCTAGTTTATCTCAACTATTGGATGTCGAGAAATAGTTTACATTGGAAGAGTTGGCACTAAGCACAAAAAATATTCCAGCATCAACTAGGAGGAGCAAAATCAGACTTCAAGTATACCAAGTACACGAAATTATGAATTTCTATGAAAACTGATGGGCTTAAACTCACTGTAGCACAGTAAGAACAAAACCGCTAGTTGAGTGATATTTTCAATAAATGGGAGGCAGCAAGCCATTTGATAAAACACAAAACAACAATATCTTTTATTAATTTTTTTTATTGGAGAAGAAAGGTGGTAATGTATGTACTTCCATGGTTGGTGTAGCAAAATTCATTCTTTGCAGAAAACAAGGTGTCCTGTACCATGAAAATGAAAAGCAATGACATAACCTAGGAAATAGGACTTTGTAAATTCTGTGAAGTTTAAACCTAGACAATTGCAAGTAAGTGTAGGTAAAACTTTTTGACAAAGGGGAAAACCATGACAAGTCAATTTAAGAAAAATGTTAAGCTGGGTACTGACTGATAGTGATTGGGGATTCATATTTTCAAGCAATCAACATATTTGACTAGCAACTGGGGTGCAGAATGTCTGGGCAGGACAGAGTAGGCTTGACCAGCAGCAAGCCAATAAACTGCTCAAGAATATCGAAGTCATAAAATTGACTTATTCAAGAAAATTAATGATTTCGGGTACAATTAAGTTATATCTGCATCTCAATGTGGATCAAAGTATACAATAACTGATAAAGTTCAATCAGCAGAGCTCAAGGATATTGCATAATAAGCAAGGATTACCTCTGCTTGCATCCAAGGCTCAATGCAAGATGGTAATTTGACTAAATTCGTATAGGAAGAATCAGGCAACCATTTAGAAATGAAAACAGACAAATTCCCAAGACATAAATCAAATATATGGTTTACATTAATTTCAAACTCTCTCACAATTCACAAACTAAATGAAAATGAATTCCATCACATTTGGATTTTATATATCCCTTTGATGAAATGCATACACCATACTGATCCAAACACTACTGTACTTAGCATACACTTTATCATAACATCAAACTAGAAGAAACTAAACCACACATAATCACACATATTATGGCTGTCAAGACCAAGTAACACATAAACAGTGAAAATTCTAGTTCAAACCCCTTAAAGTATCATCTTTTTCCCTAAATTGAGACCCTCTAACCAAATTGCAGTTGAGCTATGCAACAATCTGCACCGGGTACTTGTGAATGCAATCTTCCCATGGACTATTAGCAGAAGGTTTGACATTCCTCAGGGCCTCCCAAACTGCACTGTTACATTTAAAACCACTCCCAAATGCAATCTGCCACACACGGTTCCTCTTTCTAATCCTCCCCTTTGCCTCTGTATAAGCCAGCTCATACCAAATTGAACTCGAAGAAGTATTACCAAACCGATGCAGAGTCATCCTAGATGCCTCGACATGTACCGGTAGAAGCTGCAAATTCTTCTCAAGCTCATCAATCACAGCTCTCCCACCAGCATGAATACAGAAATGATCAAAAGCAAGCTTGAAATCCGGGATATAAGGCTTCTTTTTTGCATTGAACAATTTCTTGGCCACCAGGGTACTGAAAAAAAGAAGCTGCTCGCTAATAGGAAGCACAAGGGGGCCCATAGTTGTGATATTAGTCTTGAGAGCTCCACCAGCAATGGCCATAAGATCCTTAGACAATGAAACCCCTGTTTTCCCAACATCATCTTGTTCCTGATAAACACACCGAAAGGCCTTATCATCAGCCCCGCAATGACTCCTCACAACATGTACGAGCTTATACTTAGCCCGCTGCTTTTCAGACGCCTTATTCGATAACAAAACAGCAGCCCCACCAACTCTAAACAAACAATTGGGTATCAACATTGATTTCTTGTTACCAAAGTACCAATTTTGAGTGATATTCTCAGTGCTAACCACAACTGCATAAGTATTCCTATGAAGTTGTAACATATCCTTAGCCAAATCAATAGCTATAACACCAGCACTACAACCCATACCTCCCAAATTGAAGCTTTTAACATTACCCCTCAGCTTATACTTATTTACAATCATAGCTGAAAGTGATGGGGTTGGATTAAACAAGCTACAATTCACAACAAGGATACCAATATCCTTAGCCTTGACATTAGTGTTGGCAAACAAGTTATCCAAAGCTCCAAACATAACTTGTTCAGCCTCTTCTCTTGCTTTAGCCATAGATGGTCTAGGAGGAATGAAATGCATAGCTTCAGGCACGTAAGTTTCCTCACCTATACCAGAGCGTTCAAGAATCTTGCGCTGAAACTCCAACGACGATTCGTCAAAGTCCCCAGTGAGCTTTGAGTGTTCCATGAACCGATGGAACGGAGCTTGGAGATGTGAAGGTGGACGATAACATGAGTAGTCCACAAGGTAAATGGATCTGGGTCTGGTCATTATGTAAACGGTGGATCCAAAAACGACAATGGTGGAGAAGATAACAACACTAACAAGGTTGTACTGGAGTTGAAGCCAGAGTTGGTGAATGTCATTTGGGTTGAGTTGTGAGGCTTGGACAATAAACATTGTCATGAGAGGGACTAAACAGAGAGTTAAGAGGTGGGAAACTAAGTAATGGTAACCAAGTTTCACGTATTTAAGATTCACACTTTGAAGGAAATCTGGGAGTATCCGGGTTTGGTGGATCTGAACACCATCAGCTTTGTTTGTGGGTGAGGAACTCATGGTTTTTGGATATTTGGGGTTCAAAGTTTGGAACTTTAAGATTGATATGTGTGTTTTTTGAAGTGGGTTTTTGGGGGGAGATGGATATATATATGGTGTATAGTGCAAAAGATTGTACGTGAAAAATAGGGATCTGAGAGCTCTCAGAGAGAGTTGGGTGAGTTTAGAACGGGTTGATACAACTACAACAACGACCCACTGTACACTTTACAGATTATTCAAACATGTAGATAGATAAGGAACTGAATGTGATAGAGATGAAAGAATAGAGAGAGAGATTTGAGTTTGGGAGTTGGGCTGTCCTAGAGGCCAGAATGATTAAAGGAATCTTAATTTGAAGAGGAAGAGTTTATTTTCAAAGTTCGTTTATTTGGTGGGAGAAACTGCATTGAAGGGGATAAAATTTCGAGGAAAAAAAGGAGGAGGATTTATAGGAGTGTGGGAGTGGGATTCAATCAAATTCAGTGGAGTCAAAGAGAAGGGTGTGGATGGTCCAATGTGGCTTCTCTGGTTTTCTGAACTGACAGATATATGTTTTTAAGTATGGATTTGGGTTTGTACGTTTCCCAATAACTCCATACAGAGTTCCCCAACCGTGTTGCTCAGGGTATTTCATCTTGGGTAGTTTGTTTGTGAAAAAATCATTTTCTACAAATTATTAACACAACTTTTTTATTACAACGTATCATGACAAATTCTGATTGATAAAGAAAAAATTATGAAATTATCGCGTTTGTGATCCTAATGTTTTGTAAAGGATAAATTGTGAAGATTGTAACAAAAAAAAATTGTGAAGTAGTTTGTGATCATAGTGTTTTGTAAAGCATTTAGATTACAGATCTGGGTTCTGCATATTTGGATTTTAGGGTCCAAAGCTAAATGATTTATTTGACTTTAAAAAATATGAATTTGAATTCTAGTCAAATCAATTATTAAGGATTTTAATATTCAAAATCCTCTTCCTTGAAAAAACGAACACCAATATTTTAGAAATCTTTAGCCACACGTATCTCTATCTTGATGCTTTCCATGTTAAGTGTGACAAATACAGTGGGTAGGGCAAATTTTGGCTTTCCATGTTAAGTGTGACATATGAGTGGGTTGGGAATATTTTGGATTTAGTCATAAACAGGCTAGATATAATTATCAATTTGTTATCCATTTAACAAAATAGATTACACCCATTAAGCTTTACCCAACCAATTCATTTATTTTGGATGGGACCTAATAAGGACATTTTGGGGGAGATGACACATGGTGATCTTCTAATTAATTGGACCACAACATACATAGGTTCGAGAGTGAAGGGGCATCGAGTTTGTAATTCCTCCCTTGTCGATTTGGCCGAGTAGTCTACCATTGTGTTCCTACAAGTAAAGTAATATAATTAATGAAAGTGGATTATGCATGTGAGATTTAAATAAGGGTTTGTGGTTTTCTTAAAAAAAAAAAAAATAATAATAAGGGTATGTTAACGAGTATTTTTAGGAGATTAGTACTTACTTGATTATTTTATGAAAGTTTTAATACTACTTTTATAGAAAATATAAAAATTTATAAAAAAAAATTAGTTACTTTTTTTCTTTTCCCATAAAAAGTTTCTAAAATTAATTTATAAATTAATGTTCTCAAGATATCCATTAACTTTATCTTTTAAATAAACATGGACTTTAGAGAGTTTGTGTGGATAATCTCATAATAACAAGAATCTAAAAAATTAGATGAATAAAAGAGTTCTTAACTTTATCGGTGTGGTTTTGTTACACAAATTTGACGCTCACTTAATCACTTCATGATGTTTGTGGTAAGTTGGAAGGTTTGTCCTAGTCTCTTGCCCATTTGTACTCACTTGGTACTTCATTGAGTGATTCGCACAATGGGCTACTAAGTGACACATGTTACC
Source organism: Quercus robur (assembly GCF_932294415.1). Lineage (NCBI taxonomy): Eukaryota > Viridiplantae > Streptophyta > Magnoliopsida > Fagales > Fagaceae > Quercus > Quercus robur. The sequence continues at coordinate 45,350,517 of NC_065544.1, read as the reverse complement.
TCTCAAAAGAGCTCTCAACATCTATCCATTTACCCAATTATACATTCATATACATAATTAGAAATACTTGAAATCTCTAAAATGACTCAAATACCTTCAAAACTACTTAATGATTGAAAATAGCCTCAAACTCTCCAAAATGACCTAAATAACGCCTTGAAGTCTCCTAAAATTACCAAAATACCCTTGTGCCTTCTAAAATGACAACAACCAAAAAAAAAAAAAAACCTTCAAAACCTTTGAAATGACCAAAATACTTGAAGATGAGTGCAAGATGAGAATTAACCATGATATATTAATGTGAGAGAGAAAGAGAGGAAAGTATTGGGTGGTGATTTGTCAATATCGAGAGATGAGATAAGGATAGTGGTTCAAAAAAAAAAGATAAGACAAGAGAGGGCAAGTGTCAAGAAGAAAAAAATAAATCTCCATAACCATTGAATGCATGCCATGTACAATGCATTGAATGTTTAAATTTCTCGACTAGGCCAAGTTTGTTGAGTGAGATTTGTCAATATTGGGTAGGTCGAATTGACCATCCACCCTAATTTGATAGTTTTGATACAAAATAGAAATTCTACTCTATTTTATATGTGTGTAAAACTCCTTTCTAGATACTTGAACCCCGGCCTTTGCCCCCCACCCCAAAAGCATTTATACTTGTGAAATGACAATCACACTAAGGGTATATAGTGGTCATAATTTGATAGTTACAATAATGAGAAAAGTAATATGTAAACCCTAGTTCTCCTAATTAATGAGAACTTTTTTTCCCAATTTTTTAGAGATGGTTAGAAATACATATATACTAAATATATTGACCTGACAACTTAGGCCAATGCGCTTCTCTTACTCCTCCAGGCACTTAGTGCCTTGGGAGATACAAACTTGCCCAAACATTGTTGCGATCTAATTAATGAGAACCTAAGTTACAAGCATCTTAGAGTTGTGATACTAAATTACAATCATTTTGACAATTGAACAAGCTATTGAGTAAGGGTCCGTTTGGATACAGCTGAAAACTGAAATTGAAAACTGAAAAATACTGTAGCAAAATAATTTTTAAATATGTGAATAGTACCGTGGGACCCATTTTTAATGAAAAAGTTTTTGAAAAGTGAAATTTGTGGGTCCGTGAACAGTACATGATGTGCACTAATTGGTTGAAAAAAAAGTTTGAAAAGTCAAAATTTGCGGTTACTGTTCATTGAACAGTACATGAACAGTAACCGCAAGTCAAAAAACGCGTAAAAAAAATAAAAATAAAATAAAAATAAAAGAAAGAAGAAAGGAGAAAAACGCAAACGCGCTGGAATCAGCGCAATCCAAACGCAGCTTAACTGTAAAAAATTAAAAAAAAAATTTAATAGTTGGAAGAAGGAAATTTGAACCTTAAAACTCTATTTGGTTTGAGTGAAAATAGGAGAGATCGAAAAGGAAGAGAGGAAAACAGGGGAGAAAATGATGTTTTCCCTTATTTGGTTAAGGAGAGAAAACACAAAGGATAAATATTAGGGAAAAAAATCCACCCGGGCCCACAAATTTTTATCCTCCCAATTTGAGAGGAGAACTGGGAAAAAAAGAGAGAAAATGGGGACTTAGCACTTGAATTACATATTTATCCACTCCAAGTTGATGTGTTATACGTAAGTTTTTTTCCCTTTTTATAATTTTATTTTATTATTTTATTATAGGAATTTGTGTGCTTGTGACTTGTGAGTCATGTCCTTGACTCCTTGTCTTTTCTTCCTTTTTTTACTTTTTTTTTAAATTCTTTTCTTTTGTGTCCGTACAATACCCTTTCTTTTTTCAATTGTTTTGAAAAAAAAAAATTGGGTTCTTGAACTTCTTATCGTCTTTTTATTTTATTTTTTTTATTGAAGAAATCAGTTATACATATTTTTTTTAATAAAAATATAATGTATTATTTTTGTTTTACCTAAATTGAATATAATGGTAATTTTATAAAAACTTTATTTTCTATTATCTCACTTTTTTTCTCAATCAAATAAAAGAGTTTTTCATCCCTCTACTTTTCTACCCTTACAACCATACGAGAGAAAACTAAATATTTTCTATCATTCCACTTTTCTATCCTCCCACTTTTTCACTCCCCCAACCAAACGGACCCTAAGTATTTCTATTTGAAATACATACCTAAAAGTGTCGACCAGTTAACTTTTCTCGTCCCTTTTCTTTTTTTCTTTTTTTTCTTTTTTGTCTCTATGAATGAATAACTTTATAAAGAAGGAAAAGGAATTTGGAGTCCCAAAGTATTCATATGTGATAATAAGCACAGTAGAAGATAGTATTACTACGTATGACTGCGTATACTCATTGACATTGTTAAGGCTTAAATGCAGCTCTTAATGTCAACTCACAACTGTATGTCTTATTGACCGAACCCTTTTTCATTAAATTCATGAATTAAAATCCTCAGCTTTGTATCCGTGCAAACATATCCACAACCACATGTCATATGTTTCAATTTATTCAATACCGTGTGTGAAACGAAACCAGAATTTTCTCTGTACTGCAAAACAAACCCGAAATAAATATTTGCTGTTCTATGGAGGAAAAAGATAACGTTTTTGATGCGATGGAAAAGCTTTGAAAGATTGAGCCATCATCAGCCAACTAAAAATTTGGGAGAGGGGACCCTTTTGAAGGCTATAAATTATAGGAGAAATAAATAAAGGGTATGTCATATGTGTCTCTATGCATACGGCAAAACATTGCTTTATTATTATAACTAATTGCTAACCCGTGCGATGTACGGGAAAATTATTAGAAAATAATAAAGCATGCATATATTAAAAGACAATTTAAGTTCATGTATGCTTGCAAGGGATACATACCTAAATAGTTCTTGCGGTAGAAATAAAAGTCTTATCTTTGAGATAAAGAACTGATGTAAACAAACTAACCTTACATAAAAAAAAATATAAAAAAACATAAAACTGATGTCACGGGAAATTCAACCACATAGTAGTAATATATAAATCTCTTAAAACCTAAACCTAAACTCAACCACATAGTAGTAATATATAAATCTCTTAAAACCTAAACCTAAACGTAAGGACTAAATATTTATGTGCCTTCTCTTGCTTTCCTGATGTATTTGGTTAAAACATAAAACTGATGTCACAGGAAATTTAGCAACATAGTAGTAATATATAAATCTCTTAAAACCTAAACCTAAACCTAAACGTAAAGACTAAATATATAAACAAACTAACCTTACAAAAGCTGAACTTTATAAGCTAAAATATATACCGTGAGTTGTAGATCTTGAATGCTATACCGTGCGTTTAAGGCTTCTTACATCTGGAGAGAGAGAGAGAGAGTTTGCAGAAACCAAAGAAAATCTCTCTATAACTTAAGAAACACAATATAATAAAATCAAAGAGATAAAATTTTCAGAGAACAAAATATTATAGATAATTTAAAAGAATTTTGGTTTAATTCTTGAACACCGCAACTCCATAAAATTCATACTAATAATAATATTTTATGATAGCACAGTTAGAATTTTGGTTTAATTCTTGAACACTGAATTGGAAATTGATTATATGAGTATTCAATGGTGAACAAAGTACTATGTATTAATTAATATATAAACAAAACTAACATTACAAAAGTTGAACTTTATAAGCTAAAATCTATACCGTGCATTGTAGATCTTGAATTCTTTAGGGCTTCCTACGTTTGGAGAGAGAGAGAGTTTGCAGAAACCGTGGCTTGATATTTCTTAAGTTGAGAGAGGGGTAAGGTTACTAGGGTTTTGAGGAGTTATAATTTTTATTTATTTTTTATTTTTTAAATATTGTGCTCACGTGGAAAATTGTGGTGCCAGCAAAGGCTTCAGTTATATATATATATATATATATATATAGATGAGTATTCAATGGTGAACAAAGTACTATGTATTAATTAATATATAAATAAAACTAACCTTACAAAAGCTGAACTTTATAAGCTAAAATCTATACCGTGCATTGTAGATCTTGAATGTTTTAGGGCTTCCTACGTCTGGAGAGAGAGAGTTTGCAGAAACCGTGACTTTATATTTCTTAACTTGAGAGAGGAGTAAGGTTGCTAGGGTTTTGTAGATCTTGAATGCTTCAGGGCTTCCTACGTCTGGAGAGAGAGAGAGTTTGCAGAAACCGTGACTTTATATTTCTTAACTTGAGAGAGGGGTAAGGTTGCTAGGATTTTGTAGATCTTGAATGCTTCAGGGCTTCCTACGTCTGGAGAGAGAGAGAGTTTGCAAAAACCGTGACTTTATATTTCTTAACTTGAGAGAGGGGTAAAGTTGCTAGGGTTTTGAGGAGTTATAATTTTTATTTATTTTTTATTTTTTAAATATTGTGCTGACGTAGAAAATTGTGGTGCCAGCAAAGGCTTTGGTACCGTGACTTTATATTTCTTAACTTGAGAGAGGGGTAAGGTTGCTAGGGTTTTGTAGATCTTGAATGCTTTAGGGCTTCCTACGTCTGGAGAGAGAGAGAGTTTGCAGAAACCGTGACTTTATATTTCTTAACTTGAGAGAGGGGTAAGGTTGCTAGGGTTTTGAGGAGTTATAATTTTTATTTATTTTTTATTTTTTAAATATTGTGCTGACGTGGAAAATTGTGGTGCCAGCAAAGGTTTCGGTTATATATATATATATATATATATATATTAGCCGCGAACCTACACGTTGTGCGTGATAATTATTTTTATGGTGGTTTTATTAAAAAAAAATTACAATTTAAACTAATCTAATAATGAGTAATGTATTTCGTAATTATATTTTTATTTATTATAGGCACAATTATAAATGTAATATAGGAACAATCCAAAACACCAAAAAAACGTAAACTAAAAAAAAATTAATAAAACTTAACAATGATTAATTGAACTAGTATTAGGATAAAATTTTGTTTTTGATAATCTATTAAGGTTTTTTTTTTTTTTTTGTAGAAATTATAATTTCAGCCACCCAAAACATATTATCAAATAAACAATTATTAGCAAAATCTAAGAATTAAATTTCTATACATGCATTGTTATAAAATAATAATTATAAAAATAAAATTGCAAAAGTTAAAATTTGTCACCTATCCGATTATTTTTGTTTGGCTAACCTTGGCTTTTCTCTAAATAAATGGCATTATAGAGTACTTCTAATACAACTATTAAGAGTACTTTGTCCACCACAAAGGATTAGAAAATAAACAAAAATTAGTAAAGTCTCATAGTTTAACATCTAAATTGAGCACTATAAAAAATCATGCTATGTAACAGAATAAATACCAAATTATCCAAATCATACTATGTAATAGAATAATATTATATTTTTATATGCTATATTTAATTTTTTAGAACACAATAGGATAACATTTAACAATCAAAGAGAATTAAAAAATAAATAAATAAAAACCAACAACAATTTAAAAAACTAAACTAAATCACAATTTAAAAAACAAAACTAAATTGCATTAACCCAAAATAGAGTTTCAAAGAATATAAAAAACTATCAACCTAAAGTAGAGATGCAAGAAAAATAAAAAATAAAAAATCCACCAAAAAATTTAGAGAGAGAGAGAGAGAGAGGGAACCTTTTTTTTTTTTGTAAGGGAAAACTATGCATAGAATAGAAGAGATAATGACAAATTTATAGTAAGAGGGTGTGAATAAGAAGAGACAAAAATAAAGGAAGATGAGGGAAAAGAGGAAGAATGATATTAATGTAGAGGGTAATGAAGAATGATATTAATGTAGAGGGTAATGGGGAGATGAAAAGGTAAGGGAGAGAAAAAGATTGAAGAAGTAGTGGGGAGATGAAATGGTAAGGGAGAGAGAAAGGTTGGAGAAGTGTAAATATTAAAAAAATAAATGTTGAAAACAATTATAAGAAAATTGGAAAAAAAAAAAAAACAATTTTTTTTCTTCCTTTAAACTGAAAAGGCTCATACAAAACCCTAAAACTGAACTGAAAAGGTTTTGAGTTGGGCTTGATAGTGGAACTAAATAAATAAAAGGTGGACTGTATTAATTATATAGATTCATTATAGGGTGATAGTAGAAGTAAATAAATAAATAGTGGGCTGCATTTATAAGGCTGAAAATTGTAAAAACCATTTTAAAATTGTAAGATAAATTATATTTTAAAAAAGAAAAGAAAAAAGAATGACGTGGCAGCTGATGTGGCGCAACGTGAAAGTAACAGCATTAAATGCTACGCTTCAGCTTTTAATAATATATAGAATATAGATTTATAATTATTGACACCTTGGCTAGCTTTTCACTTTTGAGTTTTGACTTTAAGTGTGCTGTTTGGTAGGGATGAAATTTGCTAACTTATTTTACTATTCTACATATTTTTATTACTATTCATGAGTCTCATTGCACTTTTTAGTATTATTCATGGGTCTCACTGTATTATTTTAGTTAATTTTTACCTTTATTTATAGTATTTTCAGCAAAAAATTTTCAGTTTCAACAAAATAAGTGGATTCCAAACCGCTCCTAAAAGTCTGATAGATTATCACATTGTCATTTATTGGCTATATGATTTCGTTGACCTTTCTAACACCTTCATGTTCAGTTCGATAAAATTAAAAACACGATCTTGTTCATGAATTGGGTTTTATAGGAAAAATAAATAAATTAAGCCACACATAATCACACTCATTAGAGATGGGGTGTAAGAACCCCAGGTGTAGCTCTTTTACCAATCAACATCCCCAAAAATAAAGTTTATCAAAATATATATTGCTATTTTTTTTAGCAACTATGAATAGTGAGTTCTCAAATATACAATTTACTATTCATGGGTTGTAAATATATATAAATATATATATATATATATATATGTGTGTGTGGGTGTGTGTGTGTGTGTGTGTGTGTATTATTAGGGAGAGGGAGAGAGAGAAAAAAAAAAAGAGAAGAAAGAGAGATGGAAGAGAAGAGAGAGAAACAAAATTTTTTATATTATTTAATTGGGTAGTTTATAGTATTTGATTAGGTTGTATGTAAAAATAAAAACTGAGATATTGGATGTATTGTTAAATAGGTTGGTAAAATAGTGTTTGAGGATGTAAAATATATTTTTTTTTTTACATCCTAGATGTGAATGTTCTTATGGCTGTCAAGACCAAGTAAAACATAAACAGTGAAGATTCTAGATCAAACCCATTAAACTATCTTCTTTTCCCCTAAATTAGGAACTCTAACCAAATTGCGCAGTTGAGCTATGCAACAATGCACTTGGTACTTGTGAATGCAATCTTCCCATGGACTATTAGCAGAAGGTTTGACATTCCTCAGTGCCTCCCAAACTATACTATTAAATTACCGATTGTTCCAAAAGTTTAAACTATTAGAAAATGGTAAATTTAATCACTTAACCATGATTCTAACACTTCCCCTCACTTATGAGCCTAAACTTCCTATTAATAAGTGGGGGCCCAACAACTGGGAATTTAACATTTTAAATAAAGAGGTGAAGTAAAGTCAGGAATCGAACTTAAAATCTCATGCTTTGATATCATGAACAAAATATGGAGAATGTTTTTACAATATATTCACAAACCCAATGAATACAAATATATACAAGTATGTTTGATGAAATAAAGGAAAAGGGGTCCATGATTCATGGGATAACACAAATTAAGGATCCCATGAATCATGGGATTATACAATCATGTAGTGGCAGAATAGGATGGTGGCTGAACAAGTATTAGTGCTTGTGGGGTATAAGGGCAAAAGTTGGGGTTCAAGTTTTCAGGAGGAAGTTTCACACAAATATACACTTAAATTAGGTTAAAATAGAATTTTTATTTTATATAAAAAATAAAAATAAATAAATAAATAAAAGAAGGATGGTGACTGAGTTGTAGTTTCCTTGAAGGAGTAGTCAATTTGTGGGCTGGAGCTTGATCAAGGAAAGATATCTGCTGCAATAACTGTTTGCTCTGCCCCTGTTATGCAATCAGCTTATGTTATGGACTCTTTGCCTCTAACAGTACAATGGGGCCTAAAGTTGTGATATTAGTCTTAAGAGTTCCACCAGCAATGGCCATAAGATCCTTAGACAATGAAACCCCAGTTTTCCCAACATCATCTTGTTCCTGATAAAAACACCTACAAGCCTTATCATAAGCTCCACGATGAGTCCTCACAACATATACGAGTTTATACTTAGCTCGCTGCTTATCAGGCGCCTTGTTCGATAACAAAACAGCAGCCCCACCAACTCTAAACAAACAGTTGGGTATCAATATTGATTTCTTTTTACCAAAGTAAAAATTTTTAGTCATATTCTTAGTGCTAACTGAAGAAATTCAATACACTGAAATTGTAATGAAGCAAGACTGTCAGTGAAAAATCTAGATGAATTGAACAAGGAAGAAGAAGACAGAGAGAGAGAAAGAGAGAGATTGAAGAAAACTCTTATTGAAGAAAAACTGTATTACTTGCATAATTACATTAGAGTAAGAACTTGTTAGGAAAAATTCTATATAACTGTGAATAAATTTTAACAAGTACAGCGAAAGCACAACCACATAAAAAACACAAAAATTTACGTGGAAACCCTTTCTCCTTGAAGGGAAAAATCATGGGACAAACTCCAAATAATTTCACTATATAAAATAGAGATTATAACACTTAGAGATACAACTTGAAAAAAAAAACTCTCTTTTTCTTTTCTGCTCTCTTCCCCACTATGTTTTTTCTCTTACTCTCTCTATTTTTCTCTTCTCTCTTGCTTGCTCTCACTCATGCAGCCCTTCAAGACTGCACTAGTCCTTACCACACTCTTGGGACTTCACTTCTTTTCTTCCTCTCTGCCCAAATGGCCGAATGGCCTCTACCTTTATTTCTTCATCTTTTCCTTCTTTTCTCCCTTTCACACTCTTCACATCAAGTCACATTAAATGCAAGCCAACTTATCTTGACTTTGTTTCAACCAATTTCTTTTCTTCAGCTCTCCCATACCCGAATGACCATGCCTTTTACTTCTTTCTTTTCTTTCTTCCTTCCAACGTGTATGGCACAAGTTTAACATCACATAATCATTTATGTGGCTTGACTTTTGTACATTCCTTCATAAATGTTGTTGGACTTTTGTACATAATTGAGGAAAAGATGAACCTAACTCTTCTCTTTGGGACAAGCTTCTCCAGCAATCCCTTTTCACTTTGCTGACTTCTCAGCACTTGTCCAACAAGCTCATTTAACGAGCTAAGACAAAGTGTGGGCTGGAAGTTGGTGCAGCGCACCCAACAGAACTATCCTATTCATAGAGTACAATTCATCACTATAATTGAATAGATTAAGATCCAAACTATGCGGATCTACTCTCGTGATTTCAGGGATTACAACTAACATTCTAACTGCTTTTCCCGCCAATTCTAACAGACAGTTGACGACGACACCGTTTAGAACTCTAATAAAACATCCAAAGCTTTAATCAAGGATATTAGTGAAACGATGCGTGTTTACTTCATCACTGTTCATCACTTCTGTTGAAACAGAGGCTGACCAGAAGAAGAGCTTTGAGCTTCTTCAACATCCCCTCAAACGACAGGGGGAATTTGGAACGAAAGAAGAGAAATTGAGGAGCAGGTAAGGGCTTAGTAAACACATCTGCTAAATTGTCCTTGCCTGATACAAAACCAACACTGAGATCTTTGCGAAGAACTTTTTCACGAATAAAGTGATAATCAACCTCCAAATGCTTAGTCCTGGAATGAAAGATAGGATTTGACGTGAAAAATAGGGATCTGAGAGCTCTCAGAGAGAGTTGGGTGAGTTTAGAAGGGGTTGATACAACTACAACAACGACCCACTGTACACTTTACAGATTATTCAAATATGTAGATAGAAAAGGGAATGAATGTGATAGAGATGACAGAATAGAGAGAGAGAGATCTGAGTTTGGGAGTTGGGCTGTCCTAGAGGCCAGAATGATATAAAGGAATCTTAATTTGAAGAGGAAGAGTGTATTTTCAAAGTTCGTTTGTTTGGTAGGAGAAACTGCATTGAAGGGGATAAAATTTCAAGGAAAAAAAGGAGGAGGATTTATAGGAGTGTGGGAGTGGGATTCAATCAAATTCAGTGAAGTCAAAGAGAAGGGTGTGGATGGTCCAATGTGGCTTCTCTGGTTTTCTGAACTGACAGATGTATGTTTTTAAGTTTGGATTTGGGTTTGTACGTTTTCCAACTATTCCATACATAGTTCCCCAACTGTGTTGCTCAGGGTATTGGGTTTGTTTGTTTGTGAAAAAGTCATTTACTACAAACTATTAACACAACTTTTTTATCACAACTGCAACGTGACAAATTCTGAATGACAAAGAAAAAATTATGAAATTATAGTGTTTGTGATCCTAGTGTTTTGTAGAGGATAAATTGTGAAGATTGTAACAAAAAAAATTGTAAAGTAGTTTGTGATCATAGTGTTTTGTAAAGCATTTGGATTACAGATCTGGGTTTTGCATATTTGGATTTTAGGGTTCAAAGCTAAATGATTTATTTGACTTTACAAAATATGAATTTGAATTCCAGTCAAATCAATTATTAAGGATTTTAATATTCCAAATCCTCTTCCTTGAAATAACAAACACCGATATTTTAGAAATCTTTAGGCGCACGTATCTCTATCTTGATGCTTTCCATGTTAAGAGTGACAAATGCAGAGGGTAGGGCAAATTTTGGCTTTCCATGCTAAGTGTGACATATGAGTGGGTTGGGAATATTTTGGATTTAGTCACAAATAGGTTAGATATAATTATCAATTTGTTATCCATATAACAAAATAGATTACACCCATTAAGCTTTACCCAACCAATTCATTTATTTTGGATGGGACCTAATAAGGACATTTTGGGGGAGATGACACATGGTGATCTTCTAATTAATTGGACCACAACATACATAGGTTCGAGAGTGAAGGAGCATCGAGTTTGGAATTCCTCCCTTGTCGATTTGGCCGAGTAGTCTACCATTGTGTTCCTACACGTAAATTAATATGATTAATGAAAGTGAATTATGCATGTGGGATTTAAATAAGGGTCTATGGTTTTCTAAAAAAAAAAAAAAAAAGGGACTGTTAACGAGTATCTTTAGGAGATTTGTACTTACTTGATTATTTTACGAAAGTTTTAATACTATTTTAATGGAAAATATAAAAATTTATCAAAAAATTAGTTACTTTTTTCTTTTCCCATAAAAAATTTCTAAAATTAATTTATAAACTAATGTTCTCAGGATATCCATTAACTTTGTCTTTTAAATAAACATGGACTTTAGAGAGTTTGTGTGGATAATCTCATAATAACAAGAATCTAAAAAATTAGATGATTAAAAGAGTTCTTAACTTTATTGGCGTGGTTTTGTTACACTAATTTGACGCTCACTTAATCGCTTCATGATGTTTGTGGTAAGGTTGAAGGTTTGTCGTAGTCTCTTGCCCATTTGTACTCACTTGGTACTTCATTGAGTGATTCGCACAATGGGCTACTAAGTGACACACGTCACCTCTCAAAAAAGCTCTCAACATCTATCCATTTACCAAATTATACATTCATATACATAATTAGAAATACTTGAAATCTCTAAAATGACTCAAATACCTTCAAAATTACTTAATGATTGAAAATAGCCTCAAACTCTCCAAAATGACCTAAAAAACGCCTTGAAGTCTCCTAAAATTACCAAAATACCCATGAGCCTTCTAAAATGACAAAAAAAAATCCTTCAAAACCTTTGAAACCTTTGAAATGACCAAAATACTTGAGGATGAGTGTAAGGACACAAACGGACCTACGGCCCAAGAATGACCAGACAGTGGTCCAATGAGCCCACCACAATAAATTTGTTAGAGAATGGGTAGGATATTGACTACTTAATGAGCTAAACTTAATCACATTGAGAAGAAATGCCAAGTAAAAGACTAGGAATACTCAATTATGAAGAAAAAGGGATCCTCGGTCCAACCTAAGGCAGATCTTTTATATATATGGTTTTGCTTTCTCTCTTTCACCAATCTCTTTTTTTCCAGATCCCTTTTCATAAGGATCTTCATTTTCCTTTCATATTTACACCAAGATTATCTTCATCCTACACTTGGAGGGTTGAGATTGCATTTTTAGGACTTCTGTCCCATCCAGAACATACTAGTAAGTTTCTGCCTTGCAATATGAGCTATGCCACTACCGTTCATGGTCATTTCCTCATTAATGCGGCCAGAAGAGTAGTTGTCTTGCATTTAATGCAAAGGGGATAGCTTCCACTCCCTTCTCCTTTCACCATTCTCGTAACCTGTGCCAAGTCTACTTTCTTCTCTCTGTGATATTTTAACTTTATGTGCCTTCTATGGTTAGTGCTTGTCCCCCAGATCAACGGGTGCTCATCTCGTGGCTATCCAATACTCGTCTCCAAGGTCTGAGGGGTATCCTTGGTAATCATCTTAGTAATCCACGTAGATGAGATTAAGGGTCCTCTCCCACACAATGAGAATTAACCATGATATATTAATGTGAGAGAGAAAGAGAGGAAAGTATTGGGTGGTGATTTGTCAATATCGAGAGATGAGATAAGGATAGTGGTACCAAAAAAAAAAAAAAGATAAGACAAGAGAGGGCAAGTGTCGAGAAGAAAAAAATATAAATCTCCATAACCAATGAATGCATGCCATGTACAATGCATTGAATATTTAAATTTCTCGACTAGGCCAAGTTTGTTGAGTGACATTTGTCAATATTGGGTGGGTCGAATTGACCATCCCCCCCCCCCTCCCAAATAATTTGATAGTTTTGATACAAAATAAAATTTCTACTCTAACCTAATCTAAGTATATATGTATATGTGAAACTTCCTCTTAGAGACTTGAACCACAACTCTTGCCCTTCACCCCACAAGCACTTATACTTGTAGAGTGACCATTGCACCAAGAGTGTGCGGTGGTCATAATTTGATAGTTACAATAATGAGAAAAGTAGTATGTAAACCCTAGTTCTCCTAATTAATGAAAACCGTTTTTCCCAATTTTTTAGAGATGGTTAGAAATACATACATACTAAATATATTGACCTGACAACTTAGGTCAACGCACTTCTCTTACTCCCTCAAGCACTTAGTGCCATGGGAGATACCAACTTGCCCAAATATTGTTACGGTCTAATTAATGAGAACCTAAGCTACAAGCATCTTAGAGGTATGACACTAAATTACAATCATTTTGACAATTGAACAAGCTATCGAGTAACTTTTTTAAAAAAAAAAAATTTAATAGTTGGAAGAAGGAAATTTGAACCTTAAGTATTTCCCTTTGAAATACATAGCTAAAAGTGTCGGCCAGTTAACTTTCCTCATCCCTCCTTTTTCATTTTTTTTTTCTTTTTCTCTCTCTCTCTATGAATGACTGACTTTATAAAGAAGGAAAAGGAATTTGGAGTCCTAAAGTATTCATATGTGATAATAAGCACAGTACAAGATAGTACTACCACGGATGACTACGTATACTCATTGAAGTTGTTGAGGCTTAAATGCAGCTCCTAATGTCAACTCACAACAGTATGTATTATTGACCGTACCGTTTTTCATTAAATTCATGAATTAAAATCTTCAGCTTTGTATCCGTGCAAACATATCCACAACCACATGTCATATGTTTCAATTTATTCAATACCGTGTGTGAAATGAAACCAGAATTTTCTGTGTACTGCAAAACAAACCCGAAATAAATATTTGCTGTTCTATGAAGGAAAAAGATAACGTTTTTGCTGCAATGGAAAAGCTTTGAAAGATTGCGCCATCATCAGCCAACTAAAAATTTGGGAGAGGGGACCCTTTCGAAGGCTATAAATTATAGGAGAAATAAATATGGGGGCATGTGTCTCTATGCAAACGGCAAAACATTGCTTTATTATAATTTTTAATGACACCTTGGCTAGGCTTCTCACTTTTGAGTTTTGACTTTAAAAGTGAGATAGATAATCACATTGTCATTTATTGGCTATATGATTTCGTTGACCTTTCTGACACCTTCATGTTCATTTCGATAAAATTAAAATTAAAACACGATCTTGTTCATGAACTGGGTTTTATAGGGAAAAAAAAAATAAGCCACACATAATCACACTCTCTTGCCCAGTTGTACTCGCTTGGGACTTCATTGAGTGATTCACACAATAGGCTACTAAGTGACACGTGTCACCTGTCAAAAGAGCCCTCAACATCTACCCATTTACCCAATTATACATTCATATACATAATTAAATACACTTGAAATCTCTAAAATGATTTAAATACTTCCAAAATTACTTAATGATTAAAAATACTCTCAAACCCTCCAAAATGACCTAAGTAACCCCTTAAAGTCTCGTAAAATGACCAAAATATTCCTGAGCCTTCCAAAAGGACAAAAAAAAAATCTCTTAAAACCTTCAAAATAACCAAAATACTTGAGGATCGTTGAGTGCATGATGAGAATTAACCATGATATATTGATGTGAGAGAGAAAGAGAGGAAAATATTGGGTAGTGATTTGTCAATATTGAGAGATGAGTTAGGATAGTGCTTCAAAAAAAAATTAAAAAAAAAAAGATAAAAGAAAGAGAGGGCAAGTGTCAAGAAGAAAAAATAAATCTCCATAACCAATGAATGCATGCCATGTACAATGCATTGAATGTTTAAATTTCTTGACTAGGCCAAGTTTGTTGAGTGAGATTTGTCAATATTGGGTGGGTCGAGTTGACCATTTTTACCCCCATAATTTGATAGTTACAACTTACAATAATGGAGAAAGTGGTATTTAAACCCTAGTTCTCCTAATTAATAATAACATTTTTTTCCTAATTTTTCAGAGATAGTTAGAATTTTATACATACTAAATATATTGCCCTGACCTTAGGCCAACGCACTTCTCTTACTCCCCTAAGCACTTAGTGCCTTGGGAGATACCAACTTGCCCAAATATTGTTGTGGTCTAGTTAATGAGAACTTAAGTTACAAGCATCTTAGAGTTATGATATTAAATTACAATCCCCTTGACAATTGAACAAGCTATTGAGTAACTTTTTTTTTAATAATTTAATAGTTGGAAGGATAAAATTTGAGCCTTATATATTTCCGTTAAAAATACCTAAAAGTATCGACCGATTAACCTTCCTCCTCCCTTTTTTTTTTTTTTTCTCTCTCTCTATATGAATGAATAACTTCATAAGGAAGGCAAAGGAATTTAGATTCCCAAAGTATTTAGAATGAATAACTTCATGATGAAGGCAAAGGAATTTGGATTCCCAAAGTATTAATATATATATGTGATAATAAGCATAGTACAAGTCTAGTAGATACAATCCATACATGATAAGTAGGTAACAGAATTTGCTGTACCAAGTATGACCACGTATATTCATTGACATTGTTGAGAGAGTTAATGCAGCTCCTAATGTCAACTCACAGCTGTCTGTTCGATTACCGTACCGTTTTTCATTAAATTCATGAATTAAATCCTCATCAAAAGAGCTTTGTATCCGTGCAAACTATCCACTGCCTCACGGCTACACCATACGTTTCAATTTATTCAATACCGTGTGTGAAATGAAACTAGAATTTCCTCTTACAGCGAAATGGTGGCATCTTTAGGAATTTTTCTCAGGTATTCTCTAAGAGTATAAATTACACAATCTAATAAAAAGAGAAATTCATTTATTGACAACAACAACAATTAAAGAACATGTAAATACATAAAGTTTATAATTTCCTTATTCGAATTTTCATATTTCGAAATCAATGCATGATAGTCTCATTTTCAATACTACAAACTACATCTTTTTCAATGTACACAACTAAGTAATCATTCATCCGCTAATCTCTCATTCGATTGCGTAATTCATTTTTTATTTATTTCATTGCTGAAAAACTTCTTTCTATTGTTGCAATAGCGACAAGAAGAGTCAAAACTAACTTCACAAGCAAATAGACTAATGGATAAGTGTCATGCTTCCCTGTCTTCACTAACTTTTCAGCAAGTTCACCAACTCCTTAAAGCTCTAAAATTAAGTCATTGTTGTGCATATTAAAAATGTAATTCTAAAGTTGAGAGCCAAGTGCCAAGATATCTGTCACAGAAAAATCAGATGGATAGAACTTTAGACGTATCAATTTTTCCTTATCAAAAGCCACAAATGAATTACTTGGATTCAAGCAAGCCATACAAAGTAGCAAATTAGTATTCGCCTCTGAAAAACGGTTGTTAAGCTCTTGAAGTTGCAAATCTATGATTGTGTAGAATAGCTTAACACGATAATGATGTAAATTTGTATTTTGTTGGGTGTTGTGTCACGGCCTCCTACTAACTACAAATATTTCATCCATGTTCTAGATAGAAATATCATGTGTGGTACAAAATGAAGAAACTTCAGTCAATAAAGATTCTCATTCATCATCTCTCATCACTTGTAATCGTTGCTTTGACACTATAACAAGATCCATAACATTTACTATAACTTAAAACTTTTTTTTTTGCAATGCTATTGACAACTCATTTGTGATCCCTAAAATGTTTTTCATCAAGTGTAGAGCAAAGAAAAATTCAAAAGATAGAATTGACCTCATAATAGATCGAGCTTCAACTTTTTGGTCGGAGAGGACATCTTCTTCAATAATCTCAAGTACATCAACAACAGTAGAGAACATCAAAATCAAGTTGAGAATAGTCCCATAATATGATCCTTAACGTGTATCACCAAGACATTTAAGATTTGTCTCTTGATTCAAACCTTGCCAACTTTTACGTACACCGTTTTCTAATTCTTCTTTAATTTTGGCAAATTGTGCACCTTGAAGAGCATTTCATCTCTTATAAGAGCCTCCAACAACAGTTACTAAATTACTAACCACATAAAAAATTCAGCAATATTAATGTGATTTTTAGCAACAGCAATAAGAGTTAATTGAAGTTGATGAGCAAAACAATGGACATAAAATGCTGACTTATTCTCTTTCAAAATTAAAGTTTTGACACCATTGATATCACATTGCATATTACTAGCCCCGTCATAACTTTACTCACGTAGTTTTGATAAACTCAAATTATGTTCACAAAGTAAACATTCAACAACATATTTGAGTGATAGTTACTAAATTGTGCATCTAGAAGAGCATCTTGTCTCTTACAAGAACCTCCAACAACAGTTACTAAATTACTAACCATATAAAAAATTCAGCAATGTTAATGTGATTTTTAGCAACAACAATAAGAGTCAATTGAAGTTGATGAGCAAAACAATGGACATAAAATGCCAACTTATTCTCTTTCAAAATTAAAGTTTTGAGACCATCGATATCACCTTGCATATTAATAGCCCAGTCATAACCTTGCCTACGTAGTTTCGATAAACTGAAATTATGTTCACAAAGTAAACATTCAACAACATATTTGAGTGACAAAGCAATGGTACTTGCTATATGTACAATACCAAGGAACCGCTCTATAATAATTCTTTTTTTGTTCACATAATGAAGAACAAGGGCCATTTGCTCTTTCACTGAAATATCATGCAACTCATCAACTAATATTGAAAAGAACCCATTGTCAAGATCCTTGACGATGGCTTTGGATGTTTTACATGCAATTGCATTCACAATGTCTTTTTGAATTTCATGGTGGGTAAGCTTGCAATTTTTTGGAGCTTTGTGCAACACTTCATTGATAGATTCAGTGTGATTTGCCAAAAATTGTAGAAGCTTAAGAAAATTTTCTTTATCACTTGAGCCTTGAGATTTATCAAGACCACGAAAAGCTAACCCCTGGCATAAACATTCACAATGTCTTTTTGAATCTCATGGTGGGTAAGCTTGCAATTTTTTGGAGCTTTGTGCAACACTTCATTGATAGATTCAGTGTGATTTGCCAAAAATTGTAGAAGCTTAAGAAAATTTCCTTTATCACTTGAGCCTTGAGATTCATCATGACCACGAAAAGCTAACCCCTGGCATAAAAGGAATCTTATGCAATCAACTATTGCATTTAATTGAACCCGATATTCAATTTTATCTTGATTTGATTGCTTACCAGAGCACTTCAAATGTGTTGCTTTTCCTTCATTAGATCTTCACTCTTTTTGACAGCTTGGTAATGAGCACTATTAACTCCTCCAACATGGGATGATAACTTCTCTTTTTAATTCCAAAGTTTGAATCCCTTCGTTACAAAAGTCTATCCTCCTCCTTGCTTACCAACATCTTGCCCAAATAGGTAGCAATATAAACAAAATACTGCATCCCTATCTATACTATATTCCAACCAGTTTCTATTTATATACCAATCGGATCTAAATCGACAAGGCTTTCTAGAAAAATCTGTTGAAAGGTAATCATGGAGAACAGGTTGACAAGGTCAATTGGTCTCACAAAAAAGTCACTTATGACTTACCAAAGACTAGTCTTCACAGTTAATAGTACTCACAAATGACAAAATAGTGACTACCAAAGACTACTCTCACAAATTCACTATCACAATTCAGTACTCACATCTTACTGTCCTGGTCCCACTTTATTTCTTTATAGATAAAACAAAAAAAAAAAAAAAGTTACAAACACTGAAAGTCTAAAACCGATCCACACAGTTTCGAGTTTTCTCTGTTCGCTAGCGAAAGTTGGGTCCACCAACTTCTCCTAGGACTGAGAAAGAATCGGTCCCTTCTTTATGAAGGCTAGTCAGTCCCTGCAAGTTGCCTTTTGGTTACTTCAGGTCAGTGGTTTTTTTTTTTTTTTTTGGTTGGGGTTTGAGAAACACTTCTAGGATCAGTAGTATAGAAGAGATTACAATGGGATGGAATCAAATGTCTCTTCAAGGACCGGATGAGGATCAGTTCAACCTCCGCTCCGATATGGGTTCAAAGGACTTCATTTTGGCTGCAAAATTTCACACAAAACGGGTCATTAATGTTGAAGTCGTAGCTTGGAATTTCTCTCTTCTGTGGAGAACAAGGAATGGGTTCAAGATTAAGGATCAGGGTAATCATATAATCCTTTTTATCTTCGAAAATAAGCTTGACTGTGAAAAAATTTTCTCTGCACAGCCCTGGAGTTTTGATAAGTTCTTGGTGGTGTTTCAGAGATACCATAATAACACTCACGTTCGCGACTTGGATTTTGAGAGAGTTCCTTTCTGGGTGCAAGTTTATGATATTCCGATTAGCTTCATGAACAAAACAGTGGCTGAAGGTTTATGTTCGGGTATCGGCAAAGTGTGCTCCTCTGATTTTTCAGTTATGGAAGGAGGCGACCATGTCTGTGTTAGAGTCATTTTAAACGTTACAAAACCTCTTTGTCGTGGACGGAAAATTTCCCTGGATGGTGGAAACACAGGCTGGGTTTCCTTTAAGTATGAAAGGTTGTTGAGCCTCTGTTTTTGGTGTGGCTGTTTAACCCATCGAGAGAGGGACTGTGAGCATTGGATTGCTAGTGGTGGTTCGCTCACAGCGGAAGACAGGAAGTATGGGTCGTGGTTGAGAGCCCCTCTGTCAAACCATATCAAAAGATCAACCATTGCCGTTTCGGGTTTTTACCAGCAAAAGAAAGCTTCATATGTTTCCACGGTTGAAGAGAAGGAACCGGTTTCGAAACCACATCAATCTGCGACACCGACGAGTGGAATCTCGACGTCACCAACAGAAAAGGTAACCCCAAAATCTGAGCTTCCTATCTTTTCATGTTCTGTAGCATATCCTAGTGTCAGGGATGGGGAGGAGTTCCCACCAGGTTTTGAGGGTCAGTTACATACAAAAGGAAACTTTCCACACTCACTATCCGTATCTGATGAGAAGCAATGGAAAGGTGATGTGATGGATGAGGGGACAGGGAACTTGGAACTATTACCAAAGGAGGGGTGTGATTATTTAAAAAAACTTGAGTGAAGAGGGTAGTAACGTAAATGGGGAATGGGGTTTTGAGGGTCAGGAAGGTAAAAATAGTAAGTCTGTGCATACTTTACATGAGGTGGATGGTATATAGGATAAAGGTGAGGTGATGTATGATAAGAAAGGAAATATGAGTCTGGCTCCAAGCAAGGAGTTTGATACCTCAGAACAGTCTTGGGTAACGGGTAGTATAGCTCTTGGGCCTTTTCAATCAACAGTCACGGGTGAGTCTTCATCTAAAAGTGCCAGGTCAGCTAGGCTCCCATTGGCTGATCTCTCTAATATTCCTGATACTCCCATGTGCTCCCTTTCATCTCAAAAGCCCTCTTGGACACTTATTAATTGTGGCTTCTCTGATCCTGAGGCTAAATTAGATATAGCCGTTGGGAAAAAAAGGGCTTCACCACCTAAACAAAAATCTCAGTAAGGTGTTACAAAAAAAACAAAGTTGGGTTCTTAGACTGGGAAAGAAAATACAGTCATATTGGTGGAGGCTGGTTCCCAGCCCCGCCAAGATTTATGAATCTCTTTTGTTGGAACTGTCGGGGGCTTGGGAACCGGCAGACAGTTCAGGAGCTTGGAGATTTGGTTCGAGCACAAGATCCCTCGGTCGTGTTTTTAGTCGAGACATGGCTGGAAGAAGCAAGGCTTGGTTCTATTCGTGATTCTCTTCAGTTTGGTCATTATTTTGGTGTTTCAAGGATCACTCGTGGGGGTGGTTTAGCTATTTTTTAGAAGCTTGGATTTAATTTAGATGTGGAATCCTCTTCTCAGAATCATATTGATGTGGTGATAAATAAAGGAAAGGCAGATGCTTGGCGCTTCACAAGAATTTATGGAGCCCTGGAAACTCATTTACATTTGGATTTTTGGGATTTGATTCGTGGGTTACATAGACAGTGTTCACTGCATTGGCTGTGCGGAGGCGATTTTAATGAAATCTTGAAATCTCACAAAAAGAGTGGGGGTAGGCTTAGACCTTATGGTTAGATTGATCAATTTCAAGAAGTGTTGGATGAGTGCAATTTAATAGACCTCGGTTATTCGGGAAATAAATTCACTTGGTCTAGGTCTTATCCGAACGAAGGAATGGTTTGGGAGAGGCTAGATAGGGCAGTGGGCTCAGTGGATTGGTATGATTTATATCCAGCAACGTGTGTCCAGACTTTAACTTGCGTGTCCTCTGATCATAGTCCTATCTGTATTCGTCTTGAGGGGATTGTAGTAAAATCTTCGAGACCTTGGCGTTTTGAACAGATATGGCTCGAGGACTTAGGGTGCAGGAACACAGTGGTCCGGACTTAGGAGAGAAATGTCAGGGGCTCTCCTATGGAAGTGGTGCTCACAAAATTGGAGGCTTGTCAACAGAGCCTTACGCATTGGAGTAGGAGTTCTTTTTGCCATGTGAAAAGGGAGATTGCGGAAAAAAAGAAGTTGTTAAAAGTGGCTGAATGTGAAGCAGCCAAGGGGAGACAAGTGGATCGGTTCATCAAGCTTAAATCAGAAGTGGTCAATCTACTTCGTTTAGATGAAAAAATGTGGCAGCAACGTAGTAAGAAGCATTGGATGATTTCCGGAGATCGAAATTCAAAATTCTTTCATACAAGAGCCTCGCAATGGTTTCGTTGAAACAGAATTAGGGAGCTTCGCAATCAAGAGGGTGTGTTGGTTTCGGGAGAGGGTGATCTTTCAGAAATGGTTAGGGACTATTATAAAAATTTATTTCTTTCCTCTAGACCGACAGAAGTGGAAGAAGTGGTTTTGTCCATTAAACCAGCTGTGACTGAAGATATGAATAATTGTTTGATCAAGTCTTTTTCTCGGGAGGAAATTGAAAACGCTTTGAATCAAATGGCCCTGCTAAAGGCTCCCGGCCCCGATGGGATGCCTCCCATCTTTTTTCAGAAATTTTGGAGTGATATTGGTGATGATGTTGTCCATACTATGCAGTCTTGCCTTAACTTTGATAGTCTGATCCCAGGTTTGAATCATACTTTTATTTCTCTTATTCCAAAAATAAAAAATCCTGAGTTTATTACTGAATTCCGACCTATTGCTTTTTGTGATATTTTATATAAGTTGGTTTCAAAGGTGCTAGCAATCAGGTTGAAAAAAGTCCTTCCTCATATCATTTCTGAATCCCAGAGTGCTTTTCAATCTGATAAGGCAATTTCTGATAACATTTTGGTGGCATTTGAAACTCTCCACCATATGAAGCGAAAGAAAAGGGGTAAAGTGGGTCACTTAGCTTTGAAATTGGACATTAGTAAAGCTTATGATAGATTGGAGTGGGTGTTCCTCAAAAAGGTGATGGAGAGGTTGGGTTTTCATTGTAGGTGGGTTGGTTGGATTATGGAATGTGTTCAATCAATAACTTACTCGGTGTTGGTGAACGGAGAGCCTACGGCTACCATTATTCTGACTAGGGGTATTAGGCAAGGGGACCCCCTCTTTCCCTACCTTTTTCTCCTTTGCTCGGAAGGTTTAAATGGTCTCCTTGAGCAGGCAGTGGCAGCAAAGTCTCTTGAGGGCTTCTCTCTTTGCAAATCTGGGCCAAAGATTTCTCATCTTTTGTTTACCGACGACAGCCTCCTTTTTTGTCGAGCTAGGGTGGAAGATGTGTCAAAAATTCTTGAGATTCTTGGGAAGTATGAGCGTGCCTCAGGTCAGAAATTAAATGCAAATAAGACTACTATTTTCTTCGGTGGTAACGTATTTGTTGAGGCCAAGTTACAAGTTCAAAGTCTCTTGGGTGTTCCGGAAATTAAGGAGTATGAGAAATATTTGGGTTTACCAGCGTTTGTGGGGAGACGCAAAAGAGCTAGCTTCAAATATATAAAGGATCGAGTTTGGGGTAAACTTCAGGGGTGGAAGGAGAAACTTTTATTAAAGGCCGTTGTTCAAGCCATCCCGACCTTTGCTATGAGTTGCTTTCAGCTTCCGGTTGGTCTTTGTCAAGATATTGAGGCGCTTATTCGAAGATTCTGGTGGGGCCAATGGGGGGTTCGTAGGAAAATTCATTGGAAGAAGTGGGAGGTGCTTTGTAAACCCAAAGAAGAGGGGGGGTTGGGTTTCAAAGACTTATGCAAGTTTAATGAGGCTTTGCTCACAAAACAAGTATGGAGGTTGATTCATGATGAGTACTCCCTTTTCTATAAGGTGTTCAAAGCAAAGTACTTCCCTCATGGGTCCATTTTTGAAGCTTCTGTATCTTCGGGTTCGTATGCTTGGCAAAGCATCTTTTGAGATCTAGGCACTTAATTGAAGAGGGTGCTAGATGGAGAGTGGGGGATGGGCATCATGTCAAAATTTTCTTGGATAAATGGCTTCCAATCGGTGAGGGATTTCTGGTTTCCTCCTCGGGTGAGCTTCATCTAGAGGCTACGGTTTCAAAGCTGATTAATCAGGTCTCGGGTTGGTGGAATGTTCAGTTGATTGATCGTTACTTTCATCCCCCGGATGTGACTCAGATTAAAGCTCTCCCTCTATGCTCAACTCCTCAGCCCGATGTTCTGATTTGGCCTCATGAAAAATCCGGTAAATACTTAGTTAAATCGGGTTTTTGCTTGTTGTGTGAAGGTCAGGACTCTACGGCAAATGCGAACCAAGCTAATTCCGAAGATAGAGTTTTTTGGAAAAAGCTTTGGAAAATTCGAGTTCCCGAAAAAATAAAACACTTCCTTTGGCAAGCTTGTACAAACTCCCTAGCAACAAAAGATAATCTGGTAAAACGAAAAATATTACTGGATGCGACTTGTAACCACTATGTAGGTGTTCAGGAGGACTTACTTCATTCTCTATGGAGTTGTAACAGTCTCAAGGAGGTTTGGGGTAGGGATTTCAGCTGGATTTTCAGGTCAGGTTCGGTCTTTTCCTCTTTTAAAGAGTCGGTTGCTCTGGTTTTCATTAAGCTGGGGCTGGTCCCTCTGTTTGCTACGACGGCATGGTCGATTTGGTTTCACAGAAACAATATCCGGGTTGGTGAGAGGGCCAGGCCGCTGGGTCAAATAGCAGGATTTGCACGTGATTACGTGCATGATTTCAAGTCCTTCAAGAGATGCTCTCCCACGTTTCGTGCTTCAGCTCCAAAAGTTTGGAGTCCACCTGCGGATAACGGATGGAAAATTAATTTTGATGGTGTGATGTTTTGTGAATCTGGTGAAGCGAGGATAGGGGTGGTTGTGCGGAACTCCGTTGGCGAGGTTAAGGCTACTCTAGCGGAAAAGATTAAAAAACCTCCAACCGTGGAAGTTTTAGAGCTGCTGGCTGCTAGAAGGGCTGCTCTCTTTTCCGAAGATCTTGGCCTTGATAAGGTGATTTTTGAGGGAGATTCGGAGCAGGTCATGAAGGCCCTTCAATGGGTGGCTGGGATTTCGCTCCAGGTGGTCATCTCATTCGAGATTTTCTTTGTATTGTAAACTCCTTTGTGAGTACCTCTTTCTCTCATGTCTGTAGGCAGGGCAATACCGTTGCTCATGCTCTGGCTCAGAGAGCTAGACACTGTTTCCCTATTTCAGTTTGGTAGGACTCCTATCCAACAGACATTACTCCTTTTGTATTAGCTGATTTTTCAACCTTGATCTATTATATTTCTGGTTTTCCTTCTCAAAAAAAAAAAAACCAATCCACACAATCACAAAAGCCACAAACAATTACACAGTAGTCAATACAAAGCCACAAACACAAACTAGTCTACGGTCCACACATGACACAACACACCAGTCCATAAAAAGCCATAACTCACAAATACAACAGTCACCACAGTTCATAAAAAAACGCAGAGGGTAGAGGGCTAACCGGCTAAGGCAGAGCAATATAGCAAAGACAAAAAAACAAAAATATGAACTTGAGAGAGGAGAGAAATTTCTTAGATTTACTGTGTGTGACTGTGATCAAGGATCTGAGGAGGAGTAGTAGCAGCAATAGTCCGGATCTGATTTGAGGAAAAGAACAGCAACAGCAGCAGTGATGGAGGAGGCGTTGATGCTTAATGAGGTTGAGTGGAGGAAGAGTGAGGCTAGGGTAAAATTTTAAGAATTGTAATTTAGGTTTTCAGTCCATATTTATTTTTTATTTAGTAGTTTTTAGTTTGTCGGTTATTATTATTATTATTATTTTGTATGAGAGTTTGTCGGTGATTTTTTCAGATTGCATTGTATACCATTTTTTTTTGGGGGGGGGGGGGGGCGGGGGCTATTAGGATGAAAATTTAATATACTAGCTTTTTTTTGGGGGGTGGGGGGGAATGGCCCCTCTGCCCTACTATAAGTCCATCCCTGGTTGTATTCTGGTTATGTAATGTATTAAAAATCCGATTTAAAATATTAATATTATTATTTTCTTGTGTATTCTAATATGTATTATAGTTTACTCAAAAAAAAAAAAAAATCCTACCATACTGATTAATATATATTATGAATGGTTGATTATGATGTGGACATGGATGGAAATATATATATATATATATATATATATTTTTTTTTTAATAGAAGATTAGAAGAATTCAGATACGTTAAGCATTGAATTTTCAGCACCATGGGCCACTCCAAGTCGTATGGCTTACTTTTTAAGCCCTATAATATGAGCTAGTAAGCTAGAGTGTTACATAAGTAGTTGGATTGTGTGGCATGTATAAGGTACAAATTAAAATCGAAGTTTGGATAGTTTCAACTTTCAACTCAATATTAATTGGAATGGGTTGCGGACTGCAGTGTTATATACGTAGTTAGGGTATATAACACTCTCAAGTAGATGTGTGACACATACAAGACACAATCAAATGAAAAAATATGGTTCACTTTTTGTGTATAGAGCTAAGTTAGGGAGTTAAATAAGTAGTTAGAACATGTGACATGTATAAGACACAAATCAAAATCAAAGTTGAAATAGTTTATACTCCATATTAAGTGGAATAAGTTGGGGTATTGCACATGTTGTGGGGATGTGTGATATGAATAATATATCAAATCAAAACCCAAGTTTTGTACTTTTGGTAGTTTTAACTCTATAGTGACTAGATTATTTGATGCCATTTAATATAGATACAATAGAATTTAAATTTATGACATTCTTTCTATGATTTTTTTTTTTTTTTTAATTTTACCTTCAAGCTAAGATACAAATAGATTTCTTTTAGTGTAAAGTGTAAACAAGATTCATGCTTATATCATTTATTGACAATAAAAGATTTTACGAATTGGACTAAATGGAATCCGCATTTGATATATTTTTATAATAATTATTTAAAAGAGAAAAATTAATTAATAAAATCTCAAATTTAACTTGAAAATATATAGTATATTTATTTATTTATACTTAAATATGAGTGTATATGGTGTCTGTTACTTCTAATTTATTTATCAGTGTTAATTATTATTATATAATATTACTTAGAAATTAGAATGTTATCCTAATCCCATCAAATTGCCACTATTAAAAGACTGATCATATAGTTTCTCAAAAAAAAAAAAAAAAGACTGATCATATATGTTCTGATATTCATATGGTCCCCAAAACACTCTCCATTCCACAATTCTATATTCCCAATTGCAATTTTTATTACTAATGTCTCTCATAGTCAGTGGCGGAGCCAAGATTTCAATTTAGAGGGGGCAAGATTGAAAAAAAAAATACTAAAAACAAAAGTAATCTCAAACTATTAATAGATAATAAAAACAAAATAAATAGAGAATTGTAACTACAAGTATATATTTCATATTATTAAAACAAAGAAACAAAAATGATCAATCATAGTTACTAACAATCAAAGTGAGAAATTAATTTAAATACATAAAATTTAGACATAATTTGATTGCTTAAAATAAATTAAAAAAATAAGCCAATCTACAAAAGTTAACTATGGAACCTATTAATTGAATTGTCATACAAAAATAACTTTTTCATAATAAATTTTACGATTGTTAAAATAGTGGATTGTGACTTGTGAAGGAAATAAAGTAGTGGCTTCATTAATATAAGTTGTTCACCCTTTATAGTTAACTATTTTCATAATTGTGAAATTTATTGTGAAAAATGTTATGTGTATAGCATTATAATTATAATAAGAAAAGAAAAGAAAAACTAGAATAAGAAAGAAAAGTACTGTAAATAGCAGAATGGATGGGACGAGATCAAGACTACTTGAAATAAATACTACTTAAGAATAGTAAAATAGGTGAAAGTGTGATGGCAGGAGAGAATTGAGGAGCATTTTTTTCTTTTCTTTCTTTCAGGTGTCAGGGCTGTTTCATAATGGTAGGAGTGCTTTTTCCACTTTTTTTCACTGACAGAGAGCAAACTACTTAAATACACATCCTATAGCAGGTACCAAGGTATTTTTTAGAGGAGTCAGGGGGGGCAGTTGCCCCCTCTCGCCCCCCCCCCCCCCCCCCCCCTTGGCTCCGCCCCTGCTCATAGTATAGTCTCATTATTCAAATTGATAAGGTTTCAATAATTAATTAAAAAAAAGAGTTTAATTATTAAATTGTGAATCTAGTATATGGTTATTTATTCGTTCCCATGTTTTCTGGCGCCATGTCTACAAGTTCTGCCAAAACATCGTCATCCATATATGTCATTTGCAATCTTATATTTTTACAATTAATTTTAGAGAGGCAAAGCTTTGCTCAATTAACACCCTTCCCTGATGGTGGGTTCCAATTAGCTTAACTGATAAAGTCTCTGATGATTGTATAAAAGATCTGCAGTTCAATCCTCACCTATACCAAAAACTGATTGGTGTCCTGGTTTGATGATAAATATCTATCATCAAGAACGGACACCATAGGTTGAAACTTTCTTAAAAAAAAAAAAAAAAAACACCCTCCCCTGATGAGTCTATTCTCAATAGGCATTACCTAATGCAGAAAGCGATTAAATAAGAAATTTTCTTGGCACCAACCAAAACTGCTAGCTAGTAATGCACTAATGCCTGTTTAATTTTTCGTGTATAACTTAGAATATTTATCTCAAAATCATATGAAGTATTGGTAAAGGGATCCAGACTAATGCATATCATGATCTATTACAAACAAGATGATCAACCCTCTATTAGTTATTTATTGATCACTAAGTTTGCATTGGAGCTCACTTTCAATTTGAATTTGATCTAAAGGGTGAACTGATCATATAAATCAGTTTTTTTTTTTTTTCATTTTTTTTTTCGTTTTTAAAGGGTAAGGGGATGGTAGATTTTTTTTGTTTTTTTTTTTTTTGAATAAGGAAATGGTTAGATTGAATGGTCACAAATAACAAATCAGTTTTTCTCTACTAAAAAAAAAAAATGATGAAGAAAAAAGAATGGTCACAAACCAATGAACCGTCCAAAATTTTGAATTGATATAGAAAAATTAAAAATAAATAAAAAACTAGATTTACACCCAAAAAAAAAAAGTGCAGATTTTTAGAGGGAAAAAAATAAAAACGCAAGGATTTATTTGAAATGTTTGATTTTTTTTTTTTTAAATATTAGGATATTATTAGTTTTTTTTTTTCCAGAAAATTTCAACATATAGCGTCCGCTTCTAATGATAATGATAGTTTTTTATCATCAAATTAAGATTTTATCAGATGAACTAACTAGAACCCACATAATATTATTAGTTTAATTTGACTAAATAGTTGTACTTTCTTTTGATTTTGCACTTACTGCGTGTTTGATAAGAGGATTTAAATACAACTAGATAAATTCATGCCAGATGCGTGGATCCTTTCAAAAAACTTTTTCAATTTCCAATAAAAATTTTCCAAAAATGAATTTGTTAATGTGTGCCCTTAAGGCACACATTCACCGGACCCTTTATGTTTTACCAAAATATTGCGGTATGCTTTGAAACTCAATTTTATTAATTGATATTTTATATATAAAAAAAATTCATTGAATTGGTTTCTAAATATTAAGTGAAATTGCTCTACTAATCTTATTTATGAGGTTGGAATAGTCAAGTTTTTCGACATTTGTAGGAGACTACCATATTATATTATTTGTAGACTTTATTTTTTAAATTGATTAAATGATTTTGAAATTTATAAATTTAAATTCAAAGTATAAAATACTTTCATATCTTAAAATTACAAAAATTCAAGCAACCTCCCAAACACTTCCTCAATTACTCCGTTTTCACAACCAAATACCGAGCCTCAAATCTCAAACTCTCATTTCATTATCTTAGTAAAAGGAAATCATTTATGAGCACGGGCACATAGAGAATGTGATAATATAAATAAATAAATATATATATATATATATATATATATAAATGGTTAAAAACAAAATGAATGTAAAAAGAATAGAGTTGGGCTGAAGCCCAAATGCTGCACACACTCTCCTATTTTGGCCCAAAAAAAAAAACTTCTATGTTTCCATATTCAATCTCTGGATTGCTCTATTTATGAATTTATACGAATGATCAAGCTTTGTAGTGATATTCTAAAAATAAATAAATAAAAAGCTAGAGAGGGATTTGAGAACGGGGATAATTACTTGTTGTGTGGATAAGGATATCTTCATCAAGGGTTTTTTTTTTTTTTTTTTTTTCAGATTATTGAAATTAAATACAAACATAACTAAGATTAATCATTTGACCAAGGCGTGTTAGTTGTAAGGATATCATTTATTATTTGTGATGATAATGTATATTAGCAATTTTTTTTGCTAATAATTTCAGTGTCTTAAAACTCGATTAAATATCACCGCACTCCCTTGGTGCGATGGTCACTCCACAAGTATAAGTGCTTGTGGAGTGTGGGGGGCAAGGGCCGGGGTTCAAGTCTCCAGGAGGGAGCTTCACACACATATACACTTAGATTAGGTTAGAGTAGAATTCTATCTTGTATCAAAAAAAAAAAACTCGATTAAATTAATTAAAAAAAAAAAAAAAAACTCATGTGGATTAACGATTGAAGGACCAGTGGACATATATTAGACTTATTAGTCTTTGTTTTTGTTTTTGTTTTTTGGGTAATAAAGGAACTTCATTAAGAAACTAATAGTTTAGAATACAAGGCACTTAGCTTGATGCCTTTCATAATACATATCCATATTATCTAAGGGTGTATTTGTTTGAAGATGAAATAGGGTGGGTGGAAAACTTTAGAGAAAAAATAAAAAGGAAAACTTTTTTAGAGTATGTTTAGTTGAGTAGGAAGGAAAGAAAATAAACGGTGGGGCCTGGATGTTTTATCCCCGAGCTCATCAAAAAGTTTTCTCCTCCAAATGGAGAGAAAACTGAAGGAAGAAAATGAGGTTACTTAATTGACAAAAATGCCCATATGCACTTGCACATGGGCAATTTGTCCAGTTTTTTTTTTTTTTTTTGGTACTTTCTTGGGCATGTTGCCCATGTTGCCTCTTCCTTTTTTTTTTTTTTTTTTTTTTTTTTTTTAACTAGACATGATTTTTTTTTTTTTTTTGGAACGTGATTTTTTTTTTTGATAAATTGGGTGATTGCTTTTTTTTTTTTTTTGGTTGTTTGTCACTTTTTTGTTTTAATTGACAATCATTTTTTAACATTTATATAAACTCACTTTTTCCATTCTCTCACTTTTCCACTCCCAACCAAACAAAAATGAGAGAAATTAAAAAATTTTCTATCCTCTTATTTTTCCATCCTCCCACCATTCTTTATCCTTTCTACTTTTCCACCTCTCCAACCAAATGAACCCTAAAAGTAACAAAAGATCGACATGAGTAGGGAGATTATCAAAAACTAGTCTTACCACACGCGTTTCACATGTGTGATGAGCTTTTTTTTTTTTTTTTTTTAGTACCAAAATTTTCCAAAAATATAAAAGAGAAAACAGCTAAAAATCAAATAGAACAATCAAAATCATATATGAGCAATAAAACGATAAAATAATATAAAAAAAAAAAACTAAAAGAATTACCTTGTAGGAAATGGTCGGTTACTCTTTCATGTTATTAGTAGTATAGATTACAAAATCCTGTTCTTGCATTACACCCTTTCTTGCCCGAGCATCATCCATTTGAACTTTTCGTAAGGCATATCACAGCATTAGGATCAAGTTCAAATTTTTATAGCAGTGCTTAATTGTCTTCATTAGTATTCTCCTCAAAAGCTCCTTGCAATCGTCAACAAGGCAAATTCTCCTAGACATTCTTGATTCTTTTGAACTTTTCATAAGGCATATAACATATATACATTAGTCAATAGCTTAATATGCATAATCTTATCTCGTTGCATTACAAAGGTATTCAAACCTAGCTATGATACCAACTACCAAGAATCTTATTATAAGAATATAAATGTCCGTGTAAACCAATTTGTTATATGGTAGCTCGTGAGGGAAACCACGTACTACAGCCTACAGGTAGCGGGCTTTGTGGCATGGATTAGCTACATGTAATCTCTGGATTTTTGTCCATGTTAGACCGCCTAGAGCACTCAGAAATAGCGAGAATGAACGAAAAATGACAGACGAATAAAGAAGAACGATGATCCTTACAGGCCTGCTGAAGAAACTGACAGGATGAGAACCCTAAACAAGAGGAACTTCTATTATGTTGAGAAGTAGGGGTGTAAACCGAAAAATTAAAATGATAGTTTAGTCAATTCAGAATAACTAGCCTCCTAAACATTAAAAGGAGAAAGACATTTGATGACTAATTTTATGCTTACTTCATTCATATTTTTCAATGTACATAAATACTAATGAGGAGATAACATCATCACTACAATCTCTTAAAACATAGGATCCAACTCCTATTTTAAATATAAATACAATCCAATTGTTGTCCTTTAACTCCTGTTTTTAAAATTAAAACCACTAATTTACTAACTTTTCAATTATATCCCTATTTTATTTCCAAGAGCATTTAAAAAAAAAAAAAAAACACGTTTAAACCAATATTTAAAAATCCATATAAATGGAGCACCTTTTTAGTTACATTATTTTAAAAAAAAAAAAAAACGTTTACGTTGCACAACACGTCACCGCAAAATAAAGTTTTCGTTGTGCAAAAACAACTAATTAGAATTGGCATTGCACACGCTATTCTCATCCAATAGAGTTTGTATTCTAAAGTATAGGGTTTTTTAATTGGGTAAGACTTAGGTACAATACTTAGGTGCTACTTCTTAGGTTTTTCTCTTAAGATTATGCCATGTGGATTTTTTCGTATGGGATGGAAATGTATTTTTTAGTTAAGTAATCACATGGCTGAATTTTAAGAAGATAACCTAAGAAACAGCACCTAAGGTACTGTACCTAAGTTTTGTCATTTTTTATTTAATTAAAATGATATGTTAGAACTTGTATTTGAATATGATAATAAATTATGTCCCCTTAAAAAGTTGAGTTTTTTAAAACAGGACTAGTGTGCTGTCGTAGGCAACCAAAAATAAAAACCTATACTCCTAAAAATATATGTAGTAGTGCAAGTAAGGATCGTTCCCACAGAGAGTATCTAGCCTAGTTTTATGCTATGTGAACAAAGAGGGGGGGGGTTTGAGTATAATAAAAACAATTTTAAGAAAAAAAAAACTAAGGAACAATTCAAATTAAAGTATCGAATTCAATCAAAAGAACAAACTTTGGTCTAAGTCAACATCCACCATCGGAATTTTACAACTGATCATCAATGCAAGTATATATCAATTCACACTTAGAATATTCACTGTTGGAACTATTTTCCAATCTCTCCTAGTTAATTAGAAAACAAGCGATCTAATAAACCCTGACTATTAAACAACCCAAAACAAGCGCTAAAAGTTTAATCTAGTAGAGCAGCCTTAAGAATTAGAGAGATCGATAAAACTAAACAACACAAGCACAAGCAGTTATATTTAATCTAGTCAAGCGTTCTTCCTAAGATCTAATAATTTCTGACGCAGCAAATCATTAAATTTTGATTACTTCACAAGTTAGAGAGATCAAACAATTACGGATTTGATATCTAATCTAGCAGTAGATTGCAACGAATAATAAACTAGTACGCCTCCTAGTATTTAAATGACACAATAATGAAAATAGGCACAGAAGAACATTCGATATTCAAAATATAAATTGAACAATAAAAACTAATTAGATCTCACAGTTTTATTGATTCTGAGGCTTCAGTTTCCTTCGACCAAGTATAAAAGTTTAGCCAAGTAGAGCCATGATGAAAACTCAAAGGAGAAAATCAGAGAAGAGGAGAGAGAGAGAGGCATGTGTGTCCAATTCTGATTTCTCCTCCCCCTTTTACACGTTAATTCCCCCTTTCCCAAGCCTACAAAATCTCCTAAAAATATTCTCAATAATAATATCCAAATCTGACTAATTAAGGAAAAATATTAAAAATAAAACAAAGTCCTAACATAACATGGAAAGTGTTGTTTTTCAGCTGGAATTTTCATGCATCAGATCTGGAAGCTTCCAAAAATAAACCGCATCAGATCTGCGTATTAGAATTGCAGGCAAAGGAACATTCCAGAACGTCAACAGTGCAGGTACAGCAACTTCAAGCCCGATTTCGACCTTGATGCATCCCGTATCTCTCAAAACTCAAAACATGAAAGTTGTATAGCTTTGTCTTAGCGTTCCATAGCATCTTGAATCATCTCAATCAGAGTTCGGATGAGAGAGTTATGCCCAGATTACAAAGCAATGTCAAAGCTGTCCAAAATCGCCCAATTAGCTATGTTTTGCACTTAATGCCTCCATTTGCATCCTAAATCAAAATATATAAAAATAATGAGTACATTTAGGCATCAAATAAATATAAAAGACTAAACATTAAGAGAGAAAAATATGACATTTTGCATTCTCATCAAGGACCAACAATTTGAGACTAAGATAGTATATATATAATTGGCACTAAATTGTTAGATTAGCCTAAAATTAACTAAGTTGTAATGAAACTTGAAGTTTAAATCATAATCATAGTTGTAGTGTGATTGTTTCTCATATTGCATTAAATAATGTACGCTAAAATCTTTTGTAAATGATTGTACATGATATGTCATGAGTTTGTTCTCTCACTCTTCCAAATCTTTGGCAAACCGTTCTTCTCTTTTGTTGTTACCACAATTAGAGCCATTCATATCCAACCAAACACACTTAACACAGCCATTTGCCAGTTATTGTTTTCAGTTTGAACCACCTTAAGCAACATAAAAATAATTTGATCTCTACCAATTTGGATACCATTTTTACATTTTTGGAGTTTCAATCCTATATTCACTCTAGCTATGGAAAACTTCTTTCCTCTAAAGTATCATCCTATGCTTCAACTCTCATACGCGTTACTCATAGTTTCAAGCATTCCATTTGCTTTCTCTGAGATCAGGAACACACGCATTGTCAATGACTCCCGAGAGAAGATCACCTTTCAGACATTCGGGTTCTTACAAGGCGGTTGCGTCTCCATTTCCATTAAAGATATCTCATGGAAATCATCGAATCACAGGGCACAACTAAACACTTCTTCCATGGGATTTTACCTTTACAACTCTTCAGTTTTTGACCAACTCTATAACATGCCCTCCCCCATCAATTTCACCGTAAGTTTCTGCATTTTGTCGCGCCAGTATGATAAGCTTTTATTCACTTTTGAAAAGCTCACCACCAACTCAACCTATAATTTTTCCACTCCCATTGATAAACCTGAAGAATACACCTTGTCTTTTGCTAACTGCCAGCAAGAATTTGAAGTGTCAATGGATGTCCACACAGAGATGTACAATATACGAAATGGTCAAAAGGATTTCCTTTCTGCAGGCACAACCAATTTGCCAATGCTCTATTTTATCTTCTTTCTCATATATACAAGTTTTTTCATTATATGGGTCTTCACATGCATCAAACAAAGACTAATTGTTGACAAAATCCATATAGTTATGGGTGCATTGCTTCTCTTCAAGGGGTTCAAAATGATATGTGCTTTTGAACAATATTTATACGTGAGAAAAACTGGTACTCCACATGGTTGGGATGTAGCATTTTACGTATTTGGGTTCTTCAAGGGTATAATGCTTTTCACAGTCATTGTACTCATAGGCACTGGTTGGTCTTTCTTGAAACCTTACCTACAAAAGCGAGAGAAGATTGTTTTGATGATTGTAATTCCATTACAGGTTGTGGAGAATATAGCTTATGTTGTTTTGGAGGAAACAGGTCCAGCAATACAAATGAAGGATTGGTTAAAATGGAAACAGATTTTCTTCTTGGTTGATATCATTTGTTGCTGTGCAATATTTTTCCCAATAGCTTGGTCAATTAAAAGCTTACGAGAAGCATCCAAAACAGATGGCAAGGCAGCTAAGAATGTTGAAAAACTAATAATGTTCAAGACATTGTACACGGTTTTGGTGGGGTACTTGTATTTTACAAGGGTTTTTGCTGTGATGATTGGTACTGTATGTCCTTATGAATATAAATGGGTTCAGGATGCCATAACAGAAGCTGCAAGCTTGGCTTTCTATGTGTTTATTTTCTCTAACTTTAAGCCGATGGAAAGGAATCCATACTTGGAGATTGATGAAGAGGAAGAGAATGCAGCGGGCAAGTTGCTCGAAGAAGATGACACATTTGAACTCTAGGCTTTGAGCTGTTACGTTCACTACTATATTGTCCTGTCTCTCCCAGTTATATAGTGGAATGAGCTTCGACATTCAAGCTTCTTGAGAAACAAGGAGAGGAGATAATCATATCCCATATTTTAAGTACAATCTACTCATGTTCAAGGCTCCTTTCATAAGCCCGGTGTTGTCCTCTAAAACTAAAACTATTGTACTTCCTTAATATATATTCTTAAAGGCTTATTTGTGTTGTTCTTTCATCCCAAAAATTATAAATAAAAAAACAAGTATTTTTAACCAATGCCTTAAAAGGCACATGTTAAGAGTACTAAATACTTAATGATGAACATTAATTCACATCTTAAATTGCTTGTCAATACTTCATGGGTCCAGCTAACAAGTTCCTAAAGACATCGATTAAGGTTGAGTTATTTATTATAATTAATCAATTTTTGAGTGTAGTTGCACGTAAAAGAAATACTATTTGTTTATTTACTTTGTTACTTTTCAATGCAATTTGATCCATTAAATTCCTCATTAACGGATGTGTGAATGCACTCATTACCAAAATTTAATAAAAAATAAAAAGAAGAAGAGTTTTTACTAACAAGGTAATGAAAACAATTCAATAAATAAATAAGTTGATAAGAAGCCACGTGTTAAAAAAATAGTTAATAAAATAATAGCAAAAATATTGCTAAAAGTAATACATGTGACAATTGGGTAAGATATCCACTTAACAAAATCACAACTTTCACAACTTAACTCTTTTTTTTTATATATAGTTAATAATATAATATATGATTTTATGTTTAAGCGGATTATATAGGGTGCCACTTGAGCAAGATAACCCAAATCAATTTGAGCCCAATTTGAATATTAAACAAGTTAGAGTTGGATTTTTTTAGGCCATGGGTGGACTTAGGTTGAAAATCAGGATTAAAAAAACTCAACCAGAATTAAATTTGATTAAATTAGGGTCGACTGTAGTCTATTTACTTTCTGTATCATAACAATATAGTTGAAAATGCAATAAATTTTCTATTTTTAAAATAAATAAACAAATAAAATCCTAGAATTTTTAAACTATTGGGCCTACATTTTACTAGCCCATTTGTCGACACCAACCATCCTTATCAGGCCAATTGTTTTCTTGGGCCCATCATGATGATGAACAGATCTATGATCTATCTAAAAATTGCAGCTACTTACCGGTAATTGGTATAAATGGCATTGCTTAAGCAAATATCTCTTTTTTTTTTCTTTTTTTTTTTAAGGATTAATCTTTCAATTCACAGCCATACTTTATCCCAAAAAAAAAAAATCATGGTCTAACTTCCACTCCAAGCAATATAGAATTGTATTTTGTTAGCCTTTTGTTTTTAATAGAAATTTTTATATATTGGACCCTCTAACTTTGATTAAAATTTAATTAATTTCTCTTACTTTACTTTCATTCAATTCAATCCTCTAATTTTTGCATTAGTAATAGTCAAAATTACACCATTAACTTTCAACTTTGTTTAATACAAACTTCATTGTTTTGGGGTCCTTAATGGATTAATTTTGACAAATATTAATAGAATGGATGAATTGTATATTAACTAAAAAGTTAGTAAGTATTTGTAATTGAACAAAACTTAGGTACAGTACCTTAGGTATTGTTCGTTAAGTTCTCCTCTTAAGATTCAGCCATATGGCTAGTTAACTAAAAATTAATAATTTTAAAAAAATTCTAATATTAGTGGAACCAATTCTTTTCCAAATTCCTTAATTTGAAGGAACTAAAACTGAGGGGATTTGGAAGGGAAAGAGGGTTTAGAGGGGTATCTTAGCCCTCCAAATCCCCCCAAACTATTTCCTCCCTTAACTTTTTTAGTTTTCAAATTAAACACAATGTTAAGATGTCTATTAGGTTTAGAATCTTCCCAAGTAAGCTCAAAAGTACATGACATTTTAATTTACTAGTACAAACAAATTTTATCAATCCATCACATTTGGAATCATTGATCGATTTTTCAGACTATTTGTCCTTTCTTTGGGATTAGGTGAAGATGCAAGGATTGAATCCTAGATTTTGACCATCAAATGGAAAAATAATCTTATGCGATAGTTTTATGCATTATCCTCTTATAAAATGTGGACCCCACATACCATCTCTATCACATGAGATGGGAGTGCCATTGATCTAAAATGTATAACAACTATTTGTCAATTAATTGTTAATGAATAAAGGGTTTAGGATCTTTCTGGGTAAGCTAAAAACTAAAAAGTACATCATATTACATTTCAAGTACAAATTGATTATAAATAATAAATTTTTAGACTAGTTGTTCCTTTTTAGACTAGATTTTGACCATCAAATAGGAATATAATCTCATGCAATAGCTAATATGCAACCCTTCTCTCAGAACTTTTTGATCACATGAAATGAGAGTGTCAATTTACCTAAAACTTCTTAACAACTACTTGTCAGGTTCACCACATGTTATCAAGGATCCAATTGTCACTTAATAGTCCTCAATTTACAAAGTATTTTATGATATATCCTAAGAAATAGTAATGAAAATACTCCAAGAATATATGTGCATGATACTAATAATTTAATTACTTTCCTCTTAGCTTATATAGGATAAGTATTAGTTGATTATTGTATTAAAAACAAATTGTCTTAAATTTAAACCTTGTCTCTCTGCTTTTTAGTGGTGAGCCAAGATTTTTCTTAGGGGGATGAAATGAATTATGTATTGATGCATGTATAAAGTTAAACTCAAAACATATATATAAACAAATACACACATATGAGAGAGAATATAAATCTTAATTTTTTTTATCCTAAAGTAAGTTATAACTTACAAATGAATTACCATATATATCCTTGCAAGATTGATGAGAAGCTATCATTTGCCTAAAGTATAGACATGTCAAAAAAATTCCACAACAAATTTTTAGAGAAAGAAGGGGAAGGATCTTAGGGATTAAGGCAAGGGGGTCCTCCTTACTATGCTGATTCCATTTGGCCATCTTAAATAATGAATTAAAGATCAGTGCCCGAGGCACATGCAAGTATGCAACTCGTATATTGGGGGAGGGAGGTTGTTTAACAACCAACATAACATCAAACAAGCATAAGATTTGCTCACTTTATTCTAAGTGATCCAAATCATCCTACAATTAACGTTCAATGCTTTGAATTAAGGTTGAATTTGTGGAAATTTACATCGATCGACACATTGCAAACTCATTTTAAATAATTTTTTTATTTAAAAAAAAAATCTACGATGAGGATCTAGAGCTTTTACGACTCACAAGATTGATCCATTTCTTAAGAGACTTTAAATGTTGATTATTAAAATAATGTAAAATTTGTGGTTTATAAAATGTTGCAAAAACACCAGTGGCAGAACTGGTGTTTTTTGAAAAAAGTCAAAATATATGGATTTGTAATGAGTTGTCCCTATTTTATAGAAGAAAAAAAAAACTCAAGTTGATATTCTTTTGGCCCCCCTTTCTCCAATTAGTAATTAGTGATAAATTTAAATATCAATAATTTAAATTAACTGTGTATTCATCAACTTGTGATAAACATATCAAAACTTTGCTCCTACCTCGTTAAAAAAAATAAAATAAAATAATTCCTCTTGCTTACTTTGGCTATGATGGCAGTTGTAGGGTCACGTTTTTCTGGCCAAGCTCAAGATGCATGGGACCTTAGGCCAATGAGCCTGGTACAATGAATTTGTAGAGAGTGGGCCAAAGAGTTAAGCTTTAGTGTATGGACAACGATCATCACGGTGTTCTTCAAGGACCGAGTTTTCCAGAGAAAATTGGTCCTCGACACGATCCAATGAGCTTTTTCTGGTGCCTCTAATGTGTTGGGGGGGGGGGGGGTCTCTGCCCCGCCCCTTCTGTCTCTCTTTTCTCCCTTTTTATAATAGTTTCCTTCCTCCTGAATGGGGTATCTGGGGTAGGTGCTTGTTCCATCAGCCCTTCCCTCCAGTTGTTGGGAGTGGTTATAAGGACAGAGAAGTATGGCTATGTCAAGCACAAGGTACTGAATGCAATAATGACAGCCTTTCCCTTAGACATTTCTGTTTCCTCTGTTGTCCTTTTCTACTTTATCGCTTTTCCTGTTTTGTGGGTCGATATGGAGTGTCACTACCAATGGCAGGTTGCCTCTCTCATCCTCAGCTATATCCGTGCCGAGAAGGATTCTCCCTATGGCCGAGGAAGGGCTTTTCCTTCCCATAACCGATGAGGGATTTTTCCTTGGGCTGGGTCCCTGGCCCAGTGTAGACATCAACATGGGCCTATTGGTCTTTTACCCCCCACAATAGCCCCTCAAAATCCTGCTGTCCGACTCCTCGAACGGAGAAGAGGGTTTTGGTGACATCGGACCTCTGTCACAGCTTGCCAAGTCTTGCCCTCCATTAATGCCAGAGTCTCTTCGTTTGCCTTAGGCGCGTTCCTAGCTGTGGGACATTCTTTTGGCCTATCCAAGCCGCGTTCCTGTCGTTTTGGTACACGAGGCGCGCTTTAACTAGGGCCCTTTCACGAGGTGACATAAATCCAACGGCTGAAGACTACTCTAGAAGTTGTGCGAGATTTATTTCGCTTGTAGTTCCTTCTTGGAGATTTGGGTGAATTGATTGCCACCAGGTTTTGCCTCCTATATAAGTCGCACGGTGGGAGGTCATTCCCTTTTATTTGCAAACCCTTGAGCTTTTCAGGTTCCTAACTCTCCAAATGTTCCCAAAGTCCCCATTATGAGTGTGACTAAGGTTTAGGGAGTGAAATGGTCATGTTTAGGGTGAGGGTGAGGGAACCAAACCCTCTTCAGAAGCCTTGGGTATCTCCGAGATTCAGAATGGCCCAGTCAGGGCAAGAGAGACAAAGGCTAAAGATATTTCTTCACCTCGATAGGACGAGAAAGGAGTCTTTTCTTCCTTCAACCAAAATCCGAAGCAAGTGGAGGTTGCATCAGATTTTTTGTGCGACAGCACTAGGATTTTCGTCCGACGCCGTGTGCCACGCATGTGAGGGTTCGGGCTTCCCTTTTTCCGGTACCATCCATACTTGCTCGATTGCTGCTAGAGCAATACTCGCTCGATTGCTGCTAGAGCAAGTATGGAGATTTTGGCGTCCTTGCTTCTTCTTCTCTTCCACCGCCGGTGCCATCCAGACTTGCTTGGTTGCTGCTAGAGCAAGGTCGTGGATCGGGCACCTCCGCTTCTTCTTCTTTTCCACCGCCGATGCCATTCGTACTTGCGCTATTGCTGTTGGAGCTAGATTGAGGATTCATCGTTCTAGTGTGCCCCTTTTTTTTTAGTTAGCTTCTGATATAGGCTTGTCTAAGCCCTTTTTATGTATATTGTACTACTTCTTTATCTAATAAAAGATGATTTTATCTCATTTTGTGTATCCTTTTTTTTTCTGCAATAATTATTTTGGGAATGGATGTGCTGGTGTCTTTTCTTTCAAACAGTACTTAGAATCGATGCTCTTGTCAGTAAAGAGTTATCACTTTGAACTTATCAAAACTGACGGGCACAACAATGCCGACTTTAAGTAGGTTAACTATATAAGACTAACCAAGATGACAGCCGCATGTTCTGTACTGCGAACGGGATGACCGTCCGAGGACGTGTAATCTAAAATAAACTATCCGAAGGGGTCGACGGGTGCTAGGGTTCTTTTCTACGTTTCCAATGATATCCGTAGCTTTAACTTGCTTTAGGCGTCTAGCCCGAGGACCGAGGCATGATTGTACCTAGTCTAAACACTTAGGTAAGTACCATTGTGTGTTAGCTTCCATAAAGCCGGAGGTCCGAGGACCACGCAAGACCTCCATTCCGCCTAGGACTTAGGCCTTTCTTGGAGCGGCTAGTTTCCCCATAGGTTTGAGTCCGAGGACCATGCAAGACCTTGGTTTTGTCTAGCACTTAGACTTTTGGAGTGACTAGTTTCCCCATAGGTTCGAGTCCGAGGACTATGCAAGACCTTGGTTCTGTCTAGCACTTAAGCTCTTGGAGTGACTAGTTTCCCCATAGGTTTGAGTCCGAGGACCATGCAAGACTTTGGTTCTGTCTAGCACTTAGGCTCTTAGAGTGACTAGTTTCCCCATAGGTTTGAGTCCGAGGACCATGCAAGACCTTAGTTCTGTCTAGCACTTAATTTCCCCATAGGTTTGAGTCCGAGGACCATGCAAAACATTAGTTCTGTCTAGCACTTAAGCTCTTTGGAGTGACTAGTTTCCCCATAGGTTTGAGTCTAAGGACCATGCAAGACCTTGGTTCTGTCTAGCACTTAGGCTTTGGAGTGACTAGTTTCCCCATAGGTTTGAGTCCAAGGACTATGCAAGACCTTGGTTCTGTCTAGCACTTAGGCTCTTGGAGTGGTTAGTTTCCCCATAGGTTTGAGTCCGAGGACCATGCAAGACCTTGGTTCTGTCTAGTACTTAGGTTTTTGGAGTGGCTAGTTTCCCCATAGGTTTGAGTCCAAGGACCATGCAACACCTTGGTTCTGTCTAGCACTTAGGCTTTGGGAGTGACTAATTTCCTCATAGGTTTAAGTCTGAGGACCATGCAAGACCTTGGTTCTGTCTAGCACTTAGGCTCTTGGAGAGACTCTCAGCTTGTTTCTCCGGAAGGGACTCAGCGGATTGGACTACTAGGCCCGCGAGAATTAGCCCCCTGTCAAGTGCGCAGGGCACACATCTGATGTTAGAAGCCCCTAGGACCACGTTTCGCTTAGCAACCTTTCCCGTGTAATCAACGCTTCGAAGTGTGGACCTGAGTAGAAGCCAAGTTACAACAATGACGGTGTGTTTTAGGAAACAATGGGGAGGCTTTCGTGTAGCTTGTGCCACCGCCACAATGGTCTTCCGGATGGACTCCTACTGGCAGGAGCTTAATCCCACCGTGATTAGCTGTTGCACTTGCTAATGCACAAGCTCTTCCCACAGACGGCGCCAATTATAGGGTTACGTTTTTCTGGCCAAGCCCAAGATGCATGGGACCTTAGACCAGTGAGCCCAATACAATGAATTTGTAGAGAGTGGGCCGAAGAGATAGGTTTTAGTGTATGGACAACGGTCATCACGGTGTTCTTTAAGGACCGAGTTTTTCAGAGAAAATTGGTCCTCAGCACGATCCGAGGAGCTTTTTCTGGTCCCTCTGATGTGTTGGGGGGAGGGGTCTTTGCCCCGCCCCTTCTGTCTCTCTTTTCTCCCTTTTTATAGTAGTTTCCTTCCTTCTGAATGGGGTCTCTAGGGTAGGTGCTTGTCCCATCAGCCCTTCCCTCCAATTGTTAAGAATGGTTGTAAGGACAGAGAAGTATGGCCGTGTCAGGCACAAGGCACTGAATGCAATAGTGACAGCCTTTCCCTTAGACATTTCCGTTTCCTCTGTTGTCATTTTCTGCTTTAGCGCTTTTCCTACTTTGTGGGTCGATATGGAGTGTCACTACCAATGGCAGGTTGCCTCTCTCATCCTTAGCTATATCCGTGCCGAGGAGGATTCTCCCCATGGCCAAGGAGGGGTTTTTCCCTCCCATGACCGAGGAGGGATTTTTCCTTGGGCTGGGCCCCTGACCCAGTGTAGACATCGACGTGGGTCTATTGGTCTTTTACCCCCCACAGTAGTGTTTCTCAAAAAATTACGATGTTGTTTGGTATTATTGTTTAAACAACAGTTTTCAGTGTTTAAATAATAATAACACTTCTGACACATATTTCTATAACACTCCAGCACGTATTTCCACAACTCACCTTGAGTCCACATGTGAGTTTTTGACCATTTTCTCAATTTTAGTCCTCTTTCTTCCGTACCATAATTTCTCAATTTGTCTCCTTCATCTTTCCTTGTCTCTGACTTTGAAATATTTGTTTATGTACTTTGTTACTTTTCAATGTAGTTTGATCCATTAAATTCCTCATTAACGGATGTGTGAATGCACTCATTACCAAAATTTAATAAAAATAAAAAGAAGAAAAGTTTTTACTAACAAGTTAATGAAAAAAATTCAATAAATAAATAAGTTGATAAGAAGCAAAAAGTCACGTGTTAAAAAAAATAGTTAATAAAATAATAGTAAAAATATTACTAAAAGTAATACATGTGACAATTGGGAAAGATATCCATTTAACACAATCACAACTTTCATAACTTATTTATATATATAGTTAATGATATAATATATGATATTACATTTAAGTGGAATATGTAGGGTGCCACTTGAGCAAGATGACCCAAATCAATCTGAGCCCAATTTGAATATTAGACAAGTTAGAGTTGGATTTTTTTAGGCCATGGGTGGACTTGGGTTGAAAATCAAGATTAAAAAAACTCAATCCGAATTAAATTGATTAAATTAGGGTTGACTATAGTCTATTTACTTTCTGTATCATAACAATATAGTTGAAAATGCAATAAATTTTCTATTTTTAAAATAAATAAACAAATAAAATCGTAGAATTTTTAAACTATTGAGCCTGCATTCCACTAGCCCATTTGTCGACACCAACCATCCTTATCAGGCCAATTGTTTTCTTGGACCCATCATGATGATGAACAGATCTATGATCTATTTAAAAATTGCAGCTACTTACCGGTAATTGGTATAAACGGCATTGCTTAAGTAAATATCTCTTTAATTATTTTTTTTAAGGATTAATCTTTCAATTCACAGCCATACTTTATCCCACAGCCAAA
The DNA here is from genome assembly GCF_932294415.1 of Quercus robur. Classification (NCBI taxonomy): domain Eukaryota; kingdom Viridiplantae; phylum Streptophyta; class Magnoliopsida; order Fagales; family Fagaceae; genus Quercus; species Quercus robur. The sequence goes on along the minus strand of NC_065544.1, from coordinate 45,306,369 downwards.
CTTCCACTCCAAGCATTATAGAATTTGTATTTTGTTAGCCTTTTGTTTTTAATAGAAATTTTTATACATTGTACCCTCTAACTTTGATTAAAATTCAATTAATTTCTCTTACTTTACTGTCATTCAATTCAATCATCTAATTTTTAGTTTTGTTCAATTTAGTCACGCATTAGTAATAGTCAAAATTACACCATTAACTTTCAACTTTGTTTAATACAAACTTCATTGTTTTGGGGTCCTTAATGGATTAATTTTGACAAATATTACCAGAATGGATGAATTGTATATTAACTAAAAAGTTAGTTAGTATTCGTAATTGAACAAAACTTAGGTACAGTACCTTTGGTGCTGTTCCTTAGGTTCCCCTCTTAAGATTCAGTCATATGACTAGTTAGCTAAAAAATGCACTTCCATCTCATGAGAAAAAATTCATGTGACAAAATTTTAAAATCGAAACTTAAGAAACAGCACCTAAGTCTTACACTTTGTAATTTACCTTTAAAATTATCAAGTCTAAACTTCTTTCCCAAGCAAATTTTAGATTATTTCAACCGTCTAAAATATACAAAATCCAATCCACCTGTCAACAAACTATTGACCTACCCCATGAAAAGTCAAAAGTTCTTAACTTTGACTCTGACCATAAATGCTTATACCATATAATTCACAGACACGTTCACAACTCAGCAGCTATACAAATAAGTACCCTATCACAGATATCACAACTCATTTCCTTTTTGTCAAATAAAAACTTACGCCCGTGTTTAAATATATATTTTCAGTTTTTAAACAATATTATACGTATTTTCACACACTTTTTTATCCACACGTATTTCTAAAAAAACTAAAAACTGTTGTTTAAACACACGTAACAAACAGACCCTTAGTAGTCTTGTCACAGCTGAAAGCTCTATTTATTTTTCAACTTCACCTTGTGTTCGGTAAAAGGTATGTTTGGTTCTGTGACTTTCCTCAATGAATTTTGTGGATGAAATTTCGGATTTTGTTAAAAGTTCTAACTTTTAAAGGCATTAGCTAATAAATATGCAATTGGGTATTTTCAATTTTCACTTTTAGAAGTTAGAGAGAATGTTATTGAACCATTGATTAATTGTTTTGGGACTTCATTCAAAGCTAATAAACATGCATTTGTGAGTTGAAATTTGGCTTGGACATCCTACAGATTGTATAATTTTCACAATGATTATGTGATCAAAATTGAAACCTGATCAATTTTATTATAGCACTGTTTGTATGGAAATTATGTTTCTGTTTTGGGTTTGCTTTCCTAAGTTTCTTTATGAGATGTGAGAGGAATAGCATGTGGGATTTGTTTGAATATAAGTAAAGAAAGAAAATTTAGCTATTTTATTTGAAATAAGAGGAATTGGGGTTTGGTGGTATGGTGTTGGTGGATATGAAAAGGGTGGTGAGTGGTGATATATGGGTAGACAATGTTGTTGTTGGTGGTGGAATTAATGGAGACAATGGCAGTCTACAGGTGTTTGTGGTGATGGTGAGATTGATAGCATGGTACCAATTGACTCTCACATAAAGTTCTTCTTTGGCAATTCAAAAGTGGGAGAATATTTATGACAATCTCTATCAGCGTGTCAGATAGCTAAATTCTTATATGCCTATTTGAGAAGATGGGTTTAAATGAGCAAATGGATACTTGTATACCGGATATTTTTATGACATTATCCAAACCCTGCTGAAATAGGCTCATTTGCCACCCATTTCAATAGTCATGGTTGAAGGTGATCATTGGGGTGGGGATGTTTCTATTTGTTGTGTTGGGTGGTGGTGATGTTGTTTTGTGGTGGTTGTTTTTTGTTGGGGTGGTGTCAAAGTTCAGCACCCAAAAGCAAGAAGAAGAACCAACCACAAGCATCAGATAAGAAGATCTAAACATGGGTTATACAACAAAAAAAGGACTGTACATATGACAAAGCTAGAAGTCGTTTTTTGTTACTTTAATTATCTTCTTAGTGTTCACACGTGATATAATCAGCTGTAACTATCTCTTACACGTGTTCCTTATAATATGCACAATTAGTTAGAGCTTAGCAAGTTAGTTAGCTTAGTTTTCTTGTATAAATACGATCTTGATGTACAGAATCAGTTTATGTTAATACAATCAGATATTTCTTATCTTTCTTGCTCTGTTGCTCTCTGGTTTCTTCTTTCTCTGATTGTATTAGATTCTTTTATGGTATCAGAGCTTAAAGCCTCTGTTAATGGCGTCAAACCCTAGCCAAAGTTCCTCTTCTTCCCCTTCTTCTACCCCTGCTCTGCGTGAGCCCTCTCCAATAGAGGATCTTCGAAGCCCGTTCTTCCTTCACCACGGTGAATCACCTGGTGCGATTCTCGTCTCTCAATCTTAATCTTTGACAGAGGACAATTATTCTACATGGGCCAAAGCTATGCGAATGGCTTTGGATGCCAAAAGCAAACTCAGATTCGTGGATGGATCTATCATTGCTTCTATGGCAACCACGCCTCTTGAGAAGCTAGCTTGGTCCAAGAACAATTCCATGATTTCATCATGGATATTGAATTCGGTCTCTCCTCATATCACAGCCAGTGTGATTTACAGAGATACGGCTCTTGAAGTCTGGAATGCTCTTAGAAATCAGTTTTCTCAGGCTAATGGACCGAGAATTTCTCAGCTTCAGAAGCAGATATCCATGGTCATGCAAGGAGATTCAACAGTAACAAGCTTCTTTACTTGTCTTCAAATAGCTTGGGATCAGTTGTTGAATTTCAGGTCTTTGCCGTGTTGTGCTTGTGGTAAATGTACCTGTGGAGTCAATGACAAAATTACATCTTTTCAACATCAAGATTCGATAATGCAATTCCTCAATGGATTGAATGATGCCTATTCACAAGTCAGAACTCAAATCTTGATGATGGAGCCCATTCCTTCTCTTGATAAAGCTTTTTCTTTGGTCATTCAAGAAGAGAGACAGAGAGCTTTGGGATTCAATGTCAATTCTTCTGTTGAGTCTACTGCTTTAGCAGTCAAAAACCAAGGGTTCAATCAAAGCTCAAATTTTTCTGGCAATGTTGGTAAGAATATCAAAGGCAATGGGGGAAAAGGAAGACCTATTTGCAACCATTGTGGGAAAGTTGGTCATGTGATGGAAAAATGCTACAAGCTTGTAGGTTTTCCACCAGGATACAAGCAGAAGGGCAAAGTATCCATGGCTAATCAAGTCATAGTTGAAGGAGATCAAGCTCAATCTAATTTCACTCCTCAGATTGCTTCTTTTCCATTTACTTCAGAGCAATGCAAGCAGTTTCTGTCAATGTTAAGTGCTCATGCTTCTGCTTCAACTTCCAATGATGTAATTCATTCAGCCAATTCTGCACTTTCAGGTAATTCTTGTGAATTGTTTCAAGAATCTATTGCCTGAGCATGGAGCATTCAATATTTGCTGTTAATCCTAGCAATAAAACTGCTTTTGGTAATGAACTTTGGTTCTAGATACTGGGGCAACAGATCACATAGTTCATTCTCTTACCTTATTCACTAAAATTACTAGTTGTGTTGCTACTTTTGTTCAATTACCCAATGGTGAGAAGGTAACTGTTACTCACATAGGTACCATTCAAGTCACTTCTACTTTACTTCTTGAGAATGTGCTTTGTGTACCAACCTTTACTTTCAACCTCATATCAGTGAGTAAATTGACTAAATCTCTATCTTGTTGCCTTGTTTTTCTATCCTATTATGGTTTCATACAGGACCTTACTTGTTGGAAAACGATTGGAGTGGGTAAACTACATCACAATTTGTACCTGCTGCAATCTTCAAACATTTGTGATTCTGTTTCAGAAGTTTCTTCTACTCTACAGTCAGTTTTCAAGTCCTTTGTTAATTCTGTTTCTGCTGTTTCTAAGCCATATCTTTGGCATCTTAGGCTAGGCCATGTGTCTGATGATAAGCTTCAAGCTTTACATCATTGTTTACCTGATGTACCATCTTTACACAGTAATAAAGATTGCATTGTTTGTCCTATTGCTAAGCAGAAACGACTTCCCTTCCCTTGTTCTAATCATATCTCTTCTAATGCTTTTGATCTTATTCATTGTGATGTTTGGGGGCCATTTGTTAAAGCTACTCATGATGGTTTTCAATATTTCCTTACTATTGTAGATGATGGCACTAGATCTACATGGTTATATCTCATGAAATCTAAATCTGAAACTAGGCCTCTATTGATGTCTTTCTATAATATGATATGTACACAGTTTAATATCCACATTAAAGCTATTAGGATTGACAATGCTCCAGAATTTTTCCTAAAAGATTTCTATGCTAGTCATGGTATAATTCACCAGCACTCTTGTGTTGCTACTCCACAACAAAACTCAGTTGTAGAGAGGAAACACCAACATATTCTTAACATAGCTAGAGCATTGAAATTTCAGTCAAATGTCCCTATTTCTTACTGGGGTGATTGTGTTTTAACTGCTGTGTACATCATCAATAGATTGCCTACTTCAATTTTAGAGAATAAAACACATTTTGAGAAGCTTTATGGTCAACTCCCATCATTTGCTCACTTGAAGGTCTTTGGGTGTCTATGCTTTGCTTCCACTTTAGCCCACACCAGAAATAAGTTTGAACCTAGATCCACACCTTGTGTTTTTCTTGGGTATCCCTTTGGTGTCAAGGGTTACAAACTTCTCAACTTACTCACCAAGAAAATTTTTCTCTCTAGAGATGTTATCTTCCATGAAACTGTGTTTCCTTTTGCTTCTGCTACTTATTCTCCTCATTCCTCTCTTTCTTTACCTCACATCTTTCCTTCAGTTGCTTCTGGACCTGATTTTACATCTCCCCTTGTTCCTGAATCCTTTCCTTCTTCACACACAGACATTTCTGTTGATTCTAGCACTTCTGAACCAGCTTTACCTAATGTTTCTGTTCCTAGTATTTCTACAGATTTCAATCCACTTCCTGCCAATTCTGCAGATTCTTCCTCTTCACCACTTCCCCCTAACCCCCCTTTAAGAAAATCTGCTAGAGTTTCCAAACCTCCAGCTTACTTACAAGATTATAAATGCAGCAATGTTACTTATGATGATCATACTCTTTCCACCTTTTCCAACAAGTCTGGTTCTGCTCCTATCACTTCAGGTACAAAATACCCCTTATCTCACTATCTTGACTCCTCTAAATTGTCCTCCTCTTATTCCCTTTATTGCTCCCTAATTGCTGCTATTCCTGAGCGTAAGTTTTATCATGAGGCTGTTAAAGACCCCAAATGGCAAGATGCCATGATAGCTGAGATCACTGTCTTAGAATCCAACAATACTTGGACCCTTACTCCTTTGCCTCCTCATAAAAGGGCTATAGGCTATAAATGGGTATATAAAGTGAAGTACAAGGCTGATGGGTCTGTGGAAAGGTACAAAGCAGGGTTGGTTGCAAAAGGGTTTACTTAACAAGAGGGGTTGGACTTTACTGAAACTTTCTCTCCTGTTGCTAAGATGAGTACTGTCAAAACTCTACTTGCTATTGCTGCTGTGAAAGGCTGGCATTTGAGTCAATTGGATGTTAATAACGCATTCCTTCATGGTGATTTGCATGAAGAAGTGTATATGCAGCTTCCTCAAGGATTTCACAGCAAGGGGGTCAATATAGTGTGCAAACTCAACAAGTCCTTGTATGGTCTTAAGCAGGCCTCAAGGCAATGGTATTCTAAGTTTTCAAATACCTTATTGAAGTATGGTTTCAAGCAGTCCAGGGCAGATTACTCTTTGTTTACTAAGAGGTTCAATAATTCATTCATAACATTACTTGTCTATGTGGATGACATATTAATTGCTAGCAATGACATTCAGGCTGTTGATGAATTGAAGGTTTCATTAGATCAGGAATTCAAACTCAAGGATCTTGGAGTTTTAAAGTATTTCCTTGGACTTGAAGTGGCAAGATCAGATAAGGGCATTTCCATATGTCAAAGGAAATATACTCTAGAAGTTTGAAGGAAGCGGGTATGATAGCATGCAAACCTAGTAAGGTGCCAATGGAGCAAAATCTGAAGTTAAGTAAGTTTCATGGCAAACTACTTTCTGATCTAGGCATTTATAGAAGACTGGTGGGAAGATTATTATATCTTACCATCACTAGACCAGATATAGGTTATGCAGTGAACAAACTCAGTCAATTTGTCTCTAAGCCTAGGAAACCACACTTAGATGCAGCTTAAGGTCCTTCAATACATCAAAGGGTGCCCTGGCCAAGGCATTTTGTTATCAATCAAGTCTGATCTGCAGTTGAAGGCTTACACAGATGCTGATTGGGCTTCTTATGTAGATACAAGAAGGTCAACTACTGGATTTTGTGTATTTTTGGGAGATTCCTTAATATCATGGAAGTCTAAAAAGCAGTCTATAGTGTCTCGATCTTCTGCAGAAGCTGAATATCGAGCTATGGCAGTGACAGTATGTGAGATGACATGGTTACTTGTTTTGTTGAAGGATTTGGAAGTTTATCACCCACAGCCTGCTCTACTTTTCTGTGATAATCAGGCAACCATTCACATTGGAGAAAACCCCATTTTTCATGAAAGAACCAAACATATCAAAGTTGATTGTCATTTGGTTAGAGATAAAGTGCAAGATAAAGTTGTAAGATTGTTTTATACTCCCTCACACACATAGTTGGCAGATTTGCTCACTAAAGCTTTGAGTGGTCAACAACTCAAATACTTACTTACCAAGATGAGCATAGTCAATATTCATAGTTCTGGTTCTCATCTTGAGGAGGACTGTCAAAGTTCAGCACCCAAAAGCAAGAAGAAGAACCAGCCACAAGCATCAGATAAGAAGATCTAAACATGGGTTGTACGACAGAAAAAGGACTGTACATATGATAGAGCTACAAGTCATTTTTTGTTACTTTAATTATCTTCTTAGTGTTCACACGTGATATAATCAGCTGTAACTATCTCTTACACGTGTTCCTTATAATATGCACAATTAGTTAGAGCTTAGCAAGTTAGTTAGCTTAGTTTTTTTGTATAAATACAATCTTGATGTACAGAATCAGTTTATGTTAATACAATCAGATATTTCTCATCTTCCTTGCTCTGTTGCTCTCTGGTTTCTTCTTTCTCTGATTGTATTAGATTCTTTTAGGTGGTATTATTGTTTCATTGGATTCCCAATGGTGACGGTGGTAGTGAAGTTTGGTTACACCTTGATAGATTGTGGTGGAAACTTTTGATTGGTGGGATTAGTGCCATTAGTTGTGGGTGTGTTGGTGTTAAGAATATTAATGGGTGTGATAATTGTGGTTTGAGGAAAACAGTCTAAAATATGAACTCAATTTCTTTGCTTCAATTTTGGCCCTACTTCAATTAAAGCTAGCTCCTACTCCTACTCCTCCTCCTTCTCCTCCAATGTTGTTGGTCTTTCGTTTGTAGTGGTAACTGTATAGTGAGAAAGCTCATCCTTGCCTTTAGACTAGAAAGCCGTCTTTTACATCCCCTAGACAAATTAATATGAAAAAAAATAATTAGTCATTATTTTTCATTAAGATATCAAACAGTTTTTGTCAGCTCTCTTGTTTTATATAAATTAAACCTGGAAACATGAAAATTATCAATATCAATGCCATTTAAGTAGTCTTTGTAATAATAGCAATGAAAGTAAGATATCTTGCTTTTGTAATTTCCAACAATGTGAAAATTTCTCACTATGATACCAAATGATTTTTAAAGGGCTATCTTGCTTTTCAAATGTCTGTGTATTTCATAATTACCTTGACTTAGCTTGTTTTGTAGTGTTTTGAGAGCTGATTAGATGTCGTGTATCTGAACTTAGCTTGACATCTAAACCATCATATTACTGTATCAACAGTCAACACCCCCCATAATTCCTTCTCAAAGACAAGCTAATAATTATAGTCCTCATACCATCTAGTAATAACAAGAAGGAAAAACCATTTCTGCTAGTAGTAGGGCCACTAGATTCACTTGTTATAAACAACAAAATTTCATTGTAATTTTTATCCACAACCAAATGAACAAAACCCAAAACAAAAAGGGCTTTATAGCCTTGCTAAATTAGCTTCACAATATAAATATGTGATTTCAGTGTTTCAAGAAAGCCAAAATAGCCACATCTTGATTATGATCCCAACCAAAATAGATATGAGTCACGTTCTTTATATCTAAAACTTCATGAACAATTTCTCCAAAAAAAAATTCATGAACAAAATCGACTTTGCCGTAGGTTGAGTAGGCTTGGCTTCTATATCATCCTATAGTGTTGAAAAACAAATTTCAATTAGTACAATAACCATAAAATTTTTATTTATTTATTTTGGTTACATTCATTATAGTCAAACATTTGAACTTACTAGTCAGGCTTCTACCACAGCAGTAAAGAACATACTTTTTTTTATCACATGGTACATTGATAAATTCATTACTATAGAAAAAAGAACACAAGTTGTCAACAATTCATTACCATACAAAAAAGAACACAAGTTCTACAACTCAATGCAATTTAGCACTACACAGACAACTCCAAACTATTTTTCTCTTTCACTTTAATTTAATTTACTCTTTCACTTCTACAACTAAACATTTTATTAAAAGAAAAATAAAATCACCAAATTTTTGAAGATGATTTTGAACCAAGAACCCAGAATATTTTGGGCATGCACTAATAAACACACATATACACTTAGATTAGGTTAAAGTATAATTTCTATCTTGTATAAAAAAAGACAGCAAAAAAATTCATCTTTCATCTATCAAGAGCCATAGATTATATGTATAAAATGAACTACACATGCCAAACATATTAACCTACTAGAATAATACATTGCTGCATGGTGTATGATCAATCCAAGTTTAGGAAAATAACGTACACTTAAGAAAAATTAGGACAAAAGAAAAAATTGTCATAAGGATTTTTAGAATAGCTCATGACCAAGCAATAGAATTTCCAATTTATGTCAAAGAAAAAATAAAACTCCAAAAATTGCTCAAGATGTAACAACAACAATAAAAACAACAAGCAAAGCAATAACAAAAATCAAAGCAAAGGGGGAAAAATACAAGAAGAAGATTAATACACTCACCCACTGCAATTTTTTATACCAATACATGAAAAGCCCATCCAACCACTATTCATTGGTTTCAAATCCAAACAAAAACTAAAACTGTAATACATATTTACACCAAGGACACACACAGGCTCACCATCAAACAGAAATTCAGTCATACCCAAAGCAAAGTAATATCCAATTCATGGCCACCATTATTCAATTTCAATCCACTCCCTCTCTCACTGTCACAACCACTACCACTACCACCACCGGAACCAGAACCGGAACCGCCACAGCCGCCACTTCTTATTACTCTTTCCCACACTCTCTTCTCTCTTCCTCTCCGCCCCATAGCCCAACCTTCCTCTTTCCCAAAACTCCACCACCACCACCACCACCACCACCATTCTCTTCACTCAAGCTTCGCAAAACTCACCGCCACCAACCCCACTTCTCCACTTCCCCAACCCAATGTCTTTCTTCAACACCAACCTTTTTGCCCTCCGTGTCTTCCCATGGCTCTTTTTCTTCACCACAAAACTCTCTCATTGATACCTTATTTGATTTGCTTCACCTCTCAGCTCGCTACAGCGATGCCCAGCTCGTGAACGCTGTCCACGCATGCATTCTCAAGCTCCAAGAGCACACCCATCTCAGCAATGCTCTCATTTCGGCATATCTCAAGCTGGGTCTTCTCTCTCAAGCTTACAATGTTTTCCTTGGCCTTTCGTGCCCCAATATCGTGTCTTATACGGAGTTGATATCTGGGTTTTCGAAGTCGAATCGAGAACACGAGGCGGTGGAGCTTTTCTTTCGAATGAGGGATTCAGGTATCGAGCCTAATGAGTATACTTTTGTTGCAATTTTGACTGCCTGCATTCGGGTTCTGGATTTACAACTGGGTTTACAAGTTCATGCTATGATAATTAAACTTGGGGTTTTGGAAGGTTCTGTTTTTGTTTCGAATGCGCTTATGGGGTTGTATAGTAAATGTGGGTGTTTCTTATTTGTGCTCAAATTGTTCGATGAAATGCTGCACAGAGACATTGCGTCGTGAAATACTGTTATATCGTGTATGGTAAGTGAGTTTATGTATGATAAGGCATTCGAATTGTTTTGTGATATGCAGAGAGATCATGGGCTTAGAGTTGACCATTTTACAGTTTCTACCCTTTTGACTGCCTGTACTGGCAGTGCTTCTATCCTGAAAGGCCAAGAAGTGCATGCCCATGCAACCAAGGTAGGGCTGGAGGCAAATCTGAGTGTCAACAATGCGCTTATTGGGTTCTACACAAACTGTGGTGGGGGTGCGAAAGATGTGACAGCTTTGTTTGAGAGGATGCCCATAAGAGATATGATCACTTGGACGGAAGTGATTACAGCATATATGGACTTTGGTTTGGTGGAGTTGGCTGTTGAGGTATTTGATAAGATGCCAGAAAGGAATTCTTTTTCTTATAATGCTCTTTTGACAGGATTATGTCGAAATGACCAAGGGTCAAGGACACTGGAATTATTTATAAAAATGGTGGAGGAAGGTGTAGACTTAACAGAATTCACTTTGACAAGTGTTCTTAGTGCTTGTGGATTGCTCATGGATCGCGAAATTAGTGAGCAGATTCATGGGTTCATTCTCAAGATTGGTTTTGGATCAAATGCTTGTATTGAAGCAGCGCTACTTGATATGTGTACAAAGTGTGGAAAGATGGCAGATGCTGAAAAGATATTTAGACGGTGGTCATTTGAGCAGGATAACTCTGTGATTTGGACATCAATGATATGTGGTTATGCTCGAAATGGGCTGCCAGATGACGCAATTTCTCTATTCAACATTAGTCAATCTGAAGGAACAATGGTTGTGGATGAAGTTGCATAACTTCAATACTTGGACTCTGTGGAAATATAGGATATCATAACATGGGAAAGCAAATACATTGCCATGCTCTCAAATCTGGTTTTTTATCTGATTTAATGGTTGGAAATGCCTTGCTTACCATGTATTCTAAGTGTTGGAACATGGATGATGCAATTAAGATATTCAATAATATGCCTACACACAACACAGTTTCATGGAATGGTTTGCTTGCTGGCCATCTTTTCCACAGACAAGGTGATGAGGCCTTGGCCCTCTGGTCAAAAATGAAGAAGATAGGCACAAAACCAGACAAAGTTACCTTTGTTTTGATCATTTCAGCTTACAGGCACACTAACTCCAATTTAGTTGATGATTGCCGTAGCTTGTTTTCATCATTGAAAAGCGTTTATGACATTGAGCCCTCTTCAGACCATTATGCATCCTTGGTTGGAGTTTTGGGTTACTGGGGTCTACTGGAAGAAGCAGAGGAGATGATCACTACAATGCCTTTTGAGCCTCACGCCTCTGTTTGGCGAGCCTTGCTCGATAGTTGCAGAATCCATTTAAATAGAACTGTTGGAAAACGGGTTGCAAAGCGCATTCTTGCTCTTGAGCCGAAAGATCCATCCACCTATATACTTGTATCAAATTTGTATTCTGCATCTGGGAGATGGCATTGCTCTGAAATGGCTAGGGAGAATATGAGAGATATGGGCTTCCGGAAACACCCAGGTCAAAGTTGGATAATTTTTCAGAACAAGATACATTTTTTCTACGCAAGAGATAAATCCCATCCCCAAACAAAAGACATCTATAGTGGATTAGAAATTCTGATCTTAGAATGTCTAAAAGCTGGGTATGTGCCAGACACAAGCTTTGTTCTTCATGATGTGGAGGAGCATCAAAAGAAGGATTTCTTGTTCAATCACAGTGCAAAACTAGCAGCAACTTACGGGCTTCTGATGAGCAGGCCAGGAAAACCTATTCGGATTGTGAAGAACATCCTTCTTTGCGGGGACTGCCACACATTCTTGCAGCATGTTTCTGTTGTTACCAAGAGAGAAATATTTCTAAGAGATTCTTCAGGATTTCATTGCTTTTCCAATGGCCAGTGCTCATGCAAAGATTACTGGTGATCCCCCTCATCTTGTATCTTTCAACCTTTTAACTTCCATTCTTATTGTTGAGAAATACCAAGCCATTGTCAAAAAATTGTATATATATGTGTAATTTTCCATAGAAGAAATTCAGTAGAAATATTTGAGCAAATAGATCTTCAATAAGTCTTAGGTTCAATACCTATAGGGTGCTTGTGTAACTCTCCAGTATGAAAAAAAAAATGTGACAAACAATTCATCTCTCTTCCCCTCCCCACCCCCACCCACCCTTCCCTCAAATTGTTTTAGGCAAGTTTATGGGTTAGGGGCTTCAAAAATTCTTAACAAATCTATTTTCTTGGTTCTTTCCTTTTTGATTGATTTTGTGTGTGGTTACACTTGTTTCTTATTACACGACTAATTCATCATGGACACCTTTTTTTTAATATTTTATTCAGGTAAAGATTATTGGGGTGGAGCCTTCTGATGCAAATGCAATGGCACTGTTCTTGTTCATTGCTATCTGGTACGTTTGATAAAGAGTTCGGTTTGTCATAAACAATTCTTGCTTGTTATTTAGTAAATTTCATAAAGAGAATTCGACCATGTCACATAGCAAACATGCAATGTTGTCTACTTTGACCATTTCAAACGCATGCTATTTACTGAAATTTTTCCTAAAAAGTTACTATTCAGCAAATTTTTCCCTGAACCTGTAATTCCAATTCCAGCGTTTATGTTATGGAATTGTAATACTAGTTCTCCTCCATGGAATCAAGCTCCGGCGATGACTTCGTTATCCTCACTTGCACAAACCCCAATCCGATCGAAGCAGAAGCAGAGTCAGAGTCCAACCACAAAAAAGATATTCTCATTTCAACCACAGATATCCTAAGCTGGGACTTGCACACGATCCTCTGTTCCCAAACACTCCAAATTCACGCTAATCGGAATAGGCCAGTCTCTTCTCTTCTCTTCTCTTCTCTACTGTTTGGTTCTCAGGAAAGTGAGAGAAAATTTAAAAAAAAAAAAAAAAAAAATGAAATAGTCTATTTTCCTTTTCAAGAATTAAATTATAGTTGCTGATTTCAGTGTGTTTGATTCCTTCTATGTGTAATCACAGGCTCATTGAACAATCTTCGTATTTCCAAGGCCTCCTCTGCAGGAGCTTTAGGTAATAGTTTTGAATTTTTTTTTACTGGTTATTACTATTAATAAGCTTGGTAATTTGGTTTAGTCTGATTATTTATTCTATTAATGTATTACTGGCTAAGCATTTGTTTGGTTGCTGAGAAAATTGAGTATAGAATGGAAAACACAGTTTTCAAACAACTCATTGTAGTTAATCCTGTTGAGTGCAGAGCTTGGTTCATCATCATGAACATGAAAGTAATATTTAAGATTTTTTGTATTCACAATGGTGAACATAAAATAATCTAGGAAGCACAGATACGGGAACGTCACAGCGACACAACATTTTTTTTTGAAAAAATAGGACAGGCAGAACACATCAATTAAATAATTATTAAATATATTTAAATTTATATATATATATATGTTTTCTATATAGTGTTAAGCATTTATTTTTCATATAATGTTAAATATATATCAATTTAAAAGTAATAATGGATAATAAAATGAATTCATGACTATTAAAGGATGATTAGAAATTAGAATACAAACCAAGAATAAGAGTATTTATTAATTTTCAAATGCATTTTACTATTAGAGCATGAATGCTCTATTTGTTTTGTGAAAGGGTATTCGATTCCTCTTGTTTCTGTGTCTAAAAGGATATGGCTTGGACACGCATGCGTTTCCTACATGTGTCCAGTGTCTGACACGGTTATGAAACCCCAAATGAAGTGTCCATGCTTCATAAGAATAATCTTCCCTTTGAATAAAATTTAATACTTGTCAAAAAAAAAAAAAAAAATTCAAGAAATTATGATTTCCTCTATTTATATGTTTTTTTTGGACAACTGAATGCAGCATAAGATGCAATAAGAGATGTGTCACAGTAATGGAAAGGGAGATTGGTTCTGTTTTTTGGTTTTACTGGGCTTGGTGAGATAAATGTTATTTGTTGTCCTTTTGTGATCCTTTAATCTCGAACTCTTGAACTGAATGTATTTACTCATCACGTAAATCTTTTCCAGTGAATCACGCCTGGATTGCATATCAATTCAGTGGAGCCTGGAAACATTTGTGGATGTGCTGAAGTGCATATATGGCTGCCCATTGCATATTACGCCAAATAATTTCATTCCTCTTTTTGAAGTAATCATTTACATGGTTTTTATATTTCTACTATTTCAACCTTACAGGTACTACTATTGTTGCGAGTACCCTAATGATGATCTGCAATATGGATCGGGCAATATGTAATATATAGGATTAATATGGAAAGTAAACGTTTTTTTGCGTTGGTTCTTTATTAAATTTGATTCTCAAATGAAGGAAAAACATGATTTTGCTTTTAAAGATATTGTTCAATGTATCTTCCATTATATAGGATTACTCCTTCACTCTCTAACTTTTAGTTGAGCAACACATATAAGCCTGTCTATATTGTACCACTTTCCAATGATAAGCAGCATGTCACCTTCATGTTTCTAATGTTCATACCATAGTGATCCTGTTCAAAATAACATTTCACTTAGCCAATTCTCATCCTTGAAAATCTGCTCTGATTGCGTAACCAATACTAATTGGTAGCATTAACATTTACATGTAGCACGCCTCATTTTTCATTGATTGGAGATTAGTTATTGTAACCCTAACTGAAAATGCTCAAAGTGATGTATGGGATCATTTTCCTTTGCCATTTATTGGCTAAAAACTACAAGCTGTGTTCTTAAAGTTTGAAACCAAGACAGCTATGTGTGACTTTCTCAAATCAAATTTAATTATATATTCCTCTTTTAAAACTCTTGTGCTAATCTTCCAGGCTGCACTTTATTTTGGGGTGGAGATGCTTCTCTTGAAGTGTAAAACTTGGTTTTCTGAGGTATCTTCTTCTGAGGGGTCGCGTCACTGCAATTACAATTGGATGATTTGATTCATATTTGGAAATTTGGTTTAGAGTGTGGTGAGGATCTCTCTGGGTTTTATACTGTTAAAAATGATAAAACATGTAAAATCATGCCTCTCATCGTTTAATTTTTGAAGTTAACATCATGGTTTTCACTCTAATAGATGGATTTGGAATTCATTGCAACAAATGATTTTCTTCCAGAATTATGTGCGAGCTTTCTTGCAAGGAAGTTTGTAAGTGTAAACCATTCTCTAGCTTTAACCTTTAAGCATCCACCATATATACTCAGATTGTTTCTTTGTTAGAAATTTCTGCATGATTAGATGGTTTGTTCAGTAATTATTCATGGTAGAGTATATTATACGCTCAAATCGTACTTGAATTTCTATGTTTCTTTTTGGTCTAATGCTCATGTTGTATAGCATTTCATTTACTTCTTGTATTTGATTAGGTTATGTTTGTGTTTCATATTTTTTCGTAAATCTTTTAAGCACTCATTTCCTCATAATCTTTTATTATAAAAGAATCCTACTTAAACATTTCGTTTGCACAAGTTTGGTACTGAGAAACAGACATTCTGAAATCCACTGTCCTGCATCTAGCTAGTGCTTTCTGGTATTTGTATAATGCCTTTCAGTAAGCAATATCTTGTGTGGATTTTCATGCTACGATATTGATGTCTTGTTTGTTTGATTTAATTTTCCTTTTTCTTAACTTTAATTTACACAGAATATAAATAAGAAAGTGTAGGTGAAAGAGTAAGTTGACTCAGTTCTTACTTACTGGGTTATTTCTGGCTGATTGTGCAGCATGCTGCATAATTGAAGCTATACTACACCCACAGTGGAAACTGATTAACCTAAATATAACACCATGTCCGGCTGTCCTGTGTTTAGTTCTGATCATTCATGCAAAGCCCAAAAAAGGAGGGTTTCATTGATGATGGTGAGGAATGAGACAAGGAAGGCTAGAAGGACTGGAGGAAAGCCTAAAAGTATATGGGTCGGGTCACAGAGAAACGAAGTTGTTATCAAGGATTTTACAGTGAAGATGGTTTTAGACAGATATAGCTGAACGATGAAGGAAAGAAAAATATCATGAACCAAGGTAGATGTAATCAAAATTCTGATGGAGTTTTGCTTCAGTTTGAGAATAGACACAGTCTCTTGTTAGTGCCAAAGAAAATCCACATTAGTCAAATCTGCCAGTCTGCGAAGCTCCCTTGTTGGTTATGTATACCAAATAAGCAGTCAGGGTCAAGTAAATACTTACAAGTGATTATTATTTATTTTTTTTTGATAAATACGTATAAGTGATTATTCACTTGAGCACTCTTCCTTCTGTTGTATGTTTGGCTTAAGCATTGCTAGGTTTCTAGATGGCAATTGAAAAAGTTGTGATAATTTGATTTTACTTTGTGAAAGTAATTTTCTTTTACATTGTTGGAACCTCTTTCTAATTAATGGAAGCTGATGATGGTGTGTTGTTTTGGGCAGATGTGGGCCATGTCTAGCAAACTTTTTGGAGATGTTCCATACCATTAGTTATTATCTTGCATAGAGCACACCCATTTGACGGTTGACAGGTGGATTAGTTATTCTCTCAAATAGCTTAATTCAATGTTATATAATCTATTTGGGAATTCTGAAATCTTTCTGATTGTTTACAGCAAAATGCATCTTTCAGATGCACTTTTAGTTTGGGTTGTTGCTACTGCTAAATGGTTGGAAAACTTCATCTTAACTAGCAAGGATTGTCATGGCATCTTTAGACAAGTGAGCTTTGATGCTTTAATGTTTAACTTGAGGACCTAAAATTAGACTTTTCTAGTGAAATTTCCCTTTCTTTTAGGAGATAAGTACAAGATTAGAGTGAAAGAGAATTTCTTATCTAACTAAACTCAGGTCAAATCCTTCTATTCCATTTCATAATTTATAGGTTAAATTCAATAAATGATGGAGCTATATATGAGATTGGAAAAAGATTCTCCAAATGCAAAGTGTGACAAATTTGACATACTGTCTAGTTTGTTACCTTAGTTTTTGGTAGATGGTGGAATGAAAGTGGTCTAATCATAATGACAAATGATGACCTATTTTATCATTATAAAATAGGACCCTTCGAATGGTGCTCTGAAATTTCCACTTTGATGGTAGCTGAACGTTAGAACTTGGGCAATTCTTAGTTTGATCTGCCCTGCATAAGAGTGCCGGGAAATAAGATAATCTCTATCAAACCTGCTTCTAGGTTCTGGTAGTTAACAGTACAGATTGATATCAGTTGATATGATGGGGTGATCATACATATATTAAAGGTTTAAAAAGGGAAGATAAATTAGTTAAAAACCACATATTAAAACCATGAAATGGAATTTTTTTTTTTTTTTTTTGACATACAACTTATAGAAAATTATTACATATGCTACTGTTTTGATCTATCACAATCTTTTATGATAGATCAATGTGACCTTTTATGTCTGCCCTGTATTATCCATATTTTAATTGAAATTAAAATTAAAAAGCATATCATCTCACATCTACCTCTTCACTATAAGAGCTTTTTTGTCAGCTCTCTTATAAATTTTCTCGGCTAGTCTTATACATGTGATTTCAGTATGACTCTAATTTTCTTAATCATCCATCTCTTCACTATAAGAGCTTTTTTGTCAACTCTCTTATAAATTTTCTTGGCTAGTCTTATACATGTGATTTCAGAATGGCTTTAATTTTCTTAAATCATCTTTTGGAATATACTTTTTATTTTTATTTTTTTATTTATGAAATCAGAATGACCAGAATTAGCTATTTCTTGTCTGGAAATTAGCATTTTTATAATATTTTAGTAATTGTGATATTCTTGCTTTATACTCATTCATTGTTCTTGTTGAAAAGATCCACGTTAGCCTTTTGCCATTGTGGTTTGCTGCAGATATGCTCAATTTTCTGGATGTTTTTCTTAAAGCACTGGAAGATATTTACTCATGTTCTTCATCAAATTCATTGGGTTGGCCTTTTTATTTATTTATTATAATTTCTTTGAGAATAGGCGGGTGGGGGGAATACTCTACCCTACTGACCATTTCTTTCAATGTTTATGCCAGACTTGGAGGCCAAAATTGGAAATTAACACTGATTTCCAAACAATATTAATTAGTAAACACGGTTTCAAAAGTATATATTTTACTAACATCTTGAGTCCAAGAGGCTCAATTTTGGACTATAAATCGAGTTTTTGAGGGTCGGTTTTCCACGTGGCCCTTACCTGGAAATTGAGTCTCTAAGACTCCATTTATAAGCCAACCATTTAAAAATCAAGTAAAATGTTTTACGAATCAGGTCCTCTCTCACTGCTCTCTTTTTTCTTTCTTCCTTTTCACCATTCTCCCCCTCTCCTCTCTCACCTGATCTGCAATCCTTTTTTTTTTTTTTTTTTTTTTTTTTTTTTTTTAAATCTGGGTTTGCGGACTGCATGTAGGTGGTGGTGGTGATGGATCCAGGCATTAGTGGTTGCTGATCAGTGGTTTTGATGGGTGGGTGGCTGGGTGGGTTTTGATGGTTGCTAATCGGTGGGGTGATGGGTGGGTTTTGATTGCCGTGGATCAGGGCTTGCTCGCCTTGGGTTTTTTTTATTTTTTATTTTTTTTTGTGGTGGGTTTTGCTCAGTCATGAATCTATGCTTGTATTTGATGGTGACGCCGGTGGGTTTTGGGAGAGATGGAATGGTGGGTGAGACTTAGACTAAAATTTTTTGGCTTATACAGACTTAGAATTCTGGGAATGGCATGTAGACTGACTAAAAATTTTTTTGGCTTTTAAATTGAGTCTTATAGACTCGATTTCCAAGTGGACGCCATATGGAAAATACGCCAAGTCAGATGTGATAAGAACACTGAAATCGAGTCTCAAAGACTCGATTTATAACTCTAAATCGAGTTTTAGAAACTCGAGATGTTAGTAAAAAATATAGTTTTGAAACAATGCCTACTAACTATATAGTTGGAAAATTGGGGTTAATGGCCAATTTTGGCCTAGACGGCCTTGGATCTCCAGTATATTTCAAAATTTTGTGCTTCCTTGCATGATTTGAATCTGAAAGGGTGCATATCGGTGACAGATGTTGGCATTTCAAATCTTATATGCAAATGTATGAAACTACATTCAATTGTAGTATGCAATACTTCTTTTGGGAAAAATTCAGTTCTAGCTCTTTGCTCTGGTATTTCTTCTAATTATGGTAACTCTCGGCTGATGATTTGGGATGGAATCATAATTCTTTGATATCTAATCTCCAAAAGCTGCATATTGGTGGCTGCAAGAGTGAGTGTTATTTCCTACATGTTATTCTCTGTGTTAAAAGTTCAGTCAGGGTGGAACCATAATTGTTTTTATTTTCCTTTTTATTGGCTTTTTTTTTTTTTTTAATATGTCTTCCTGAGGTGGTGGATCCTGAGTGGACAGGAAGTTTACCAAGGAAAACTCATGAAAAAAGATAAGGATTTAGGAAACAAAGGAGAGAGAGAGAGAGAGAAGAAAATTGCGTCAATTCTAAAAATTTAAATTATCTATAAAACTCAAAAAAGAACTGAAAGCTCTGAATGAAATCAATGAATAATTCACTGAAACTCAGGAATGTAGTGTCTTGAGAATGTGCTTGCTCCTTGCCTCAAACATCCTTTTAATCCTCTCAACCAAATTCTCCACATTAAATAGGGTTCTTTTCAAACTATAATATTTCTTCCCCTACCAAAATTCCAGTGATTCACCAATTCTTTCTGTAGAGAACAATTAAGAGTAGGCCATAGCTTGTGCTCATCAAATAATCCATGGGAACAGCTGGTCAGCCACATAATACCCGATGAATTTAACTCAAACGAGTTAAGGACCATGGCCATAATCTGGCTATATTTTCATTGAAGTAAACTTCCTTCAAAGTCAAGATTTTTAATCCTTTACTGTCTAATTACTTAATTGTGGGAGGGCAAGGAATAAAATTGCAAAGAGAGCTTTAAATTGTTATGGTATGACCTCTTTTTATAGATTTATTTATTTATTAACTTTGGTGAAATTATGGAGTTCCATTCCAGGATTGATTGATAATGTAGTAAGGTACTGATGTAATTTTCTGCCTTTAAATAAAAGCCTGAGTAGAAGTAACAATTAAGAGTGAGTGAAATCTGGCACACTTGCTTGATGAAAGCCTGTACTTCAATTAACTCAACAAAGCTTTCTATTAACAGTCCTGGGTTAGCTAAATTCTCCCTTTCTTGCCTTTTGCTTTCTTTGGGCTTCTAGCTTTTGTTATTTCATGAATTTTGATGTCTTTTTTTGCCACCTTGACCCTCAATCTATGTGGTCTTTTCAAAATCTCAAGGTGCCTATTACTTGAAAGAACTCACATCAGGAAAAATGAGATTGATTATGATTCAACAGAAGAAATGACTTTAGAAACTATAAAATGTTCAGATGGCATGTGTAACTGTATCTTTGAAGATAATGAGAGATTTTTAGATCTTTTAAAACATCTTCTTTTCGGTACTTTATTTCAGTGGGCTCATATTTGGGGTCTTACTCAATGTATTTCAATTTCTGCTTTCTACAATTTGTTAGCTGTTAGCTGTCAGCTTTATGTATTTTTTCATGTCCATACTGTTCATCATCATGAACACGATGTTCTTTTTTTCGATAAAATTTTATTATCTATCCAAAAAAAAAAAAAAAAAACCAAATCCAATCAATTGGGATTAGGGTTTTCATGTTCAGTTATTGTCATAGTTGGTTTGGAGAACGTAGTTTAGGAGTTGTGATGCTTAAAGATGTACTTGAGACATATGTATGATTTTTTTTGTAGGTGTTGACGAAACATCTCTTTTAGAGCTTGTCTCAAACAAAAATGCTGTAGTCTTTGCTTGAGGGATACTCAGCTTGTTGACCAAGCTCTGCATTGTTTCTTAGGTTCTTCATTGGAGATGTTTGATATTTCTAACACCATGGTTAGTCATGATTTATGGAACCTGGTTTTTTCCCCATTTTCCCCTGGAGAGTATATGAATGTATTATATATTTTTTACTCTGCATTGTATATGTATTGTATTGTATATTCATCCTTATGTAAAGAATTACTCAGTCGATGACCATAAAATTTACTAATATTAGCTAGTTTGAATCTGAAAACAGAATTGGTAGATACAGCAAGTCAAATACATCTGACCTAGGCAGCCTTAACCCCAAACTACGGAAAAATTGACCTACCAGATTATTCTAATTATTTTATTTTGGACTAGGAAACAAAATGGTTTTAATTGTCAACCTAATTGTTCCCTACTGTAAAATACATCTTGTATTAGTGCGAAGAAGAATCATGTCTAAGACTAATGGTTTGTTGGGTCAGCTGGTCCTATAGAGCTACTATCTATCAGCCTCTCCAATCCAATCCATTAAATAGAGTATGCTGTCCTTGTGAAAGATGCATATCAAAAAAGAAGTGTGTTTGTTTTCTTGGCTTTAAGTTTGATTCTTCTTTAGGCTCTAATGTGTTCTCTTTGAATTTCCGGTCTATGTAGACAATCAAGGTAAGGCTTTAGATGTGACAAACCCCAAAAAATTTCTAATGAATTTGAGTGAAGGAAGAGAGATATTAAGGGGCTGTTTGGATTGGCAATTCTCATCACTCAATTCTCAGTTTCCATAACTCAATTCTCAAAAATGGTGTTACCCATCTCAATTCTCAAAAAAAAGTTTGTTTGGCAAGTCATAATTCAATTTCCAATTTTTTGTTTTCATCACTCAATTCTCTGATTTTTGAGTTATGAGTTATGGAAACTGAAAACACCTTTTGGCTGTTTTCAGTTTCCATAACTCATAACTCAATGGCATTTTTGTAATTAAACACACATGAGGACCCACTCAGCAGCACCTTTTGACCAACTGACTTTTTTTTTTTTCTTCTTCTTTCTCACTAGTTCGGTCTTCACTGGGTTTTTTTTTTTTTTTTTTCCCTTCTTCTTTCACCGGTTCGGTCTTCATTGGGTTTTTTTTTTTTTTTTTTTTCCTTTCTTCTTCACTGGGTTTTCTTTTTTTTTTTCCTTTCTTCTTCACTGGGTTCGATCTTCTTCACTGGGTTTTTTTTTTTTTTTTTTTTTTTCCTTTCTTCTTCACTAGGTTCGGTCTTCTTCACTAGGTTTCTTTTTTTTTTTTCTTTTTTTTTTTCACTGGGTTCGGGTTTCTGGGTACTGGAAAAAAAAAAAAAAAAAAAACCTGTACCGTGACAGGCGTGGGCCCCCCAAATAGTGTGAAAAATAGTGAGTGATAGAAACTGAGTGATGAAGGCAAACGGATGTGAAAAATTGAGTGATAAGTGATGAGTGATGAGTTATGAGTGATGAAAATTGAGTGACGGAAATTGAGTGATCAAATTTTGTTGGCCAAACAGGCTCTAAGCTTCAGCATCTGACACTGCTGACCAAATAGAAAGATCATGTTTTTTTAAGTCTCCTTGTTCTTGCTGCTGCAACCATGGTGATGATGTACTAATTATTAAACATCCTGTTTTTTTAACCCGGGGTTATTGTGCTTGAAAAATTTCAGGTTTCTGCAGCTGCATTCGCTCACGTAGTCCATGGAAATCCAGGTTTAAAGCGCTTGAATGCGAGGGGCTGCAGAAATATATTTCGACAGGAAAGTAACACCTCAGGGGGAGAAAATTATTACTTGTATAAAGATTTGTATCTTGAGTTAGGCGATTGCAAATTGGAAGAAATTACTTTAGGATGGGGATTTTCTTATCTCTCTCTGGAAGCTCTCCAACCTGCTATTATGTCACTAATGTCAATAACCATGGGTTTAGGTGGATCATTAGGTGAAGATGCGCTGAAACGACTACCTGCACCTTGTCCTATGCTAGAGTCAGTAATTCTTCATTTTCAGGTATTAATTTTCTTTGAAATTCGAGATTCTTCTTTATAACAAAAATGGGGATTCTTCTACGTGATACTTGTTATTGAATAAGGGGATTGACTTAGGTTCTGTTCACTACAAGGGCATGCTTCCCTGTCTGGGATAACTACTTCAGTAATTATGCTCACTGTGTGTTCTGATTCTCTGGAGAAAAATTGATCAGACAATATTTCTGATATGGTTGAAACAGTACAACACATGGAGATATTCTTTTGTTTAGGATGATTGAAAGGCCCTTTCTTGGGGGGGGGGGGGGGGGGGGGGAAATGGGCTTTTGCCCTAATTTTTTTAAATATCTAACACAATGTCCCTGTTTTGAAACTATTAAGCACCGTCCCTGTTTTGAAACTTGATTTTCCAAAAATCGAGTTTCAAAGCACTGTCCCTGTTTTGAAACTTGATTTTCTAAAAATCGAGTTTCAATGTAACTCGATTTTTGGAAAATCGAGTTCTAGGTAAGTTTCAATCATCTGATGGGTGCTCCTTCAATGTGGCAAAAACTTACTTAGAACTCGATAATCATAAAATCGAGTTCTATGGGAAACTTAATTTTTTAAGAATCGAGTTTCAAAACAGGGACATGATACTTAATAGTTTCAAAATAGAGACAAATTACTGGATGTTTAAAAAAATAAGGGCAAAAGCTCATGCTCCCCCCCCCCCCCCCTTTTTCTTGCACTTTTTTTCTTTTTTCATTAAGAGACAAAACTTACTTTCTCTTGCGTAATAGATTGTCTCATAACCTCTCATATGACTGAGATCGGTATAACTTATCAAGTAGCATATTTACAATTTTGACTCTCCTCTAAAATATTTAGATATTGACCTACAA
The DNA here is from genome assembly GCF_932294415.1 of Quercus robur. Taxonomy (NCBI): domain Eukaryota; kingdom Viridiplantae; phylum Streptophyta; class Magnoliopsida; order Fagales; family Fagaceae; genus Quercus; species Quercus robur. Next base: position 45,282,520 of record NC_065544.1, on the reverse strand, counting down.
GAAAAGAAATAAATAAATAAAATTCATGCCCCTTTAACTACAAAAACAAAATAAAAAAATAAATATGGACTAAACCAAAATCGCACACAAAATAAGAAACACTTATTTTGTATGTTTTACTTTGTTGATGTGTTTTATAATATGAAATGTTTAAAAAATACTTATTTTGTATGTAGTATTTTGTTGAATATGAAATAGATGTTAATTTTTATTTTCATAATTTTTTTTTTTTGGTTTTAAGCTATGCCCCCCCCCCCCCCCCCACCAAGTACAAATCCTAGTTTCGTCCCTGGCCATAATGAACATCTTGGCATATTTGAGAAATTTGCGAGTGTTGGCATTGTGCTATTGCCTTGGTGATGTATCTATGTTAAGCTTCAGCTTCTCTGCAATATCTGAGGAAATTGAGGCTTGAAAGAGTAACCCCTTGGATGACCAATAATGATTTAGTTATTCTGACTCAGAATTGTGCAAACTTGGATGAGCTTTCCTTGCTGGGATGTAAGCTTCTCAATTCAGGTCAGGAGTCATTGTTTGTAAAGTATAATTTGCATTATTCTGCATAAATTTCATGTTCTTGAATCCTCTTATTGTTGTTTCATGATTCAAGTTCAAATATCAACAAGAAGCAAATGAGAGAGTATGAGACCCATCATTAATTGTTCTTTTTATTGCTGCATGGTAGACATATCTCTTTTTCTCTATATTTTATCCATGCTTAGCGTATCTTTATAGCAGATTTGAAATAATGGTCATATTCATTTCTAGTTGTTGGATGGTAATTGATATGTTTTACTACCTTAGCTTTTGGCCTTTATCACAGATTCTCAAAAGATTATCTCACATGGATGCCCAGGCTTGATTTCTATCCATCTAGAGGTTTTTCATTCTCTCTTTTCTTTTAAATGTATACTGAAATCCTTTTTTTTATTATGCTAAAATTTGATACAGATCCTTCCTACTAAAACGTTCTTAAGTGCTTCTGATGTAGATGAGTGGTGGTTAAAAGCACCTGCTGTCTTCTTCATCTTCTTGCTCTTCTTGAGTTGCCGGACAAGAAAAACATGAAAAATAAAAATAAGGGAAAACAATAAAGAAACGTTGGTCTATATATCCTTAGAAAACCTTGAATAAAGCTCTAACATTGGTTGTCAGATGCTTTAAGCTAAAAAGGTTTCTCTGTTTTGATAACAATTGATCTAAGCCACCCCGTCCACCTCTTTTCTTTTTTCTCATACGTATGATTTTGTCGTTGTATTATTATTTTCTGCTCTTCTAGTGCTCATGTATGTTTCCAAATGTGATGACATTCAGGAATGTGGAGAAGTCACAGCAAACGGGGTTTCTTCTCTTCTCAACTGCACAGCTATTGAAGATCTGTTGCTGCGTCATAATGTGAGCCTTCTTTTACTGCTAAAGTTCTTGCATCTTGGATACAGGTCTTGTTAATGTTCAGATGAATGGATCAAATTAATGTACTGTTACACATGCTCCCATTGGAACATGGTACACAAATATATTCATTGTTGATTGCTTGTTTTGGAACTTCCTCCTCTATTGTTTATAGCTTTAGTTATATTATCCTTTTGTGTCTATGGTTTAGTTTGAATTGTAAAGAGCCCTGTTTAATATGGTGAAGATTGCGCAATGTGGTTGCTATAGGCTTTGTGATTGCATTGGCAGACCAGGAAATGAGCTAAATTTGTTAACTTTGTTCAGTTTATGCATTATAAGAATTAAATTATTATAGCATTATAATTATGAATTATCTGCGGTTGTGTGGGTCTTCTATAAGGACCAAAGCATTGCTTTTTAAGTTTGAAAATAGCTAGTCATCAGCCTACTTAATTTTCATCATAATTCTTTCAGGTGAATAGATACAGTTATGACTAGATAATGTACAGAATTGAGGCTGTGATTAGCCAAATCATAGATTCATTGGGGTACAATTTGTATACATAATTTGTACCGTGACAATATTTTATGTTGAAGTTGGAACTTTATGGTGTCAACTGTTGTCGATATTTTTTTTTTTCACCTCAAGTAGGATAAAGATAAATTTACTCTGTTTGGATTATTTGGATTCTAATTCCTGTTTATGAAACTTTGAGATATATAACTGACTGACTGCTTATTCGCTGGGCTGGAATCTAACCAACATTATTCAGGGTCCTGTGATACAGAAAACCTTCATTTTTGATGCTGCTTCAAAGGTACTCTCATACTCTCATTACAGTGTCACTATTCTCTAATGTTGTTTCTTTCTTGCCAGAGAAATTAAGTTTAACAACTAGTGTTATATTTTCTTCCTTTAATCGTGATTACAGTTACCAATGCTTCGGAAGATATCTCTAGAATGCCTCCAAACAACGGTGTCGGACTAGAATGCCTCCCCTCCCTTGCTAACAACATGATATTTTAGGACCATAATTTTTTGCAAGGATAATAATATCAAGAACAAAATTTAGCTACAAAATTGGTTGTAACCCGAGGTTACAACCTTACATTAACATTATTATATATTTTGAAAATCTAATCATTGGATTGCATGTTTTTTACACTCTTAATACACATGTCAAATTTTGTGTCAATCAGATATTATTTTCTATATGATCTATAAGATTATATTTTATGCATAATTTTAAATTACAAAAACTTGAAATTTAAACAATTTATTGATGACATATTTATTGGTCTTTAATTTTTTAGAAATTTTGCAATATGGAGGTTATAAGAAAAAAATGCAATCCAATGGTTGATTTGTCAAAATTTACCTCTAATAAAAAAATATTGAATAAGATAGTAGTTTTAGGCTACAACCAATTTTGTAGCTAAACTTGTTAAAAGTTTACATCTGATATTCCTGCTTGGATGGTTTATATGAGTACATATGACTGTCTCAAATTAGATTTTAGATAAAGAAAATTCATTGTTCATTTGGCATCTTTCATGCATGCTTTGCAGTTTTGCTGCTATGGTCCCTTTTCAGTAATAAGCTAATAGTGTTCAGATTACTTGTTGGTTCCTGCATTGCCTAATATCAGTTGTATATAATAGTTATTCCTGTAGATATCTGATAAATATTAATTAAGCATTCGAGCATAAGTAGTAGTAATAGGATTATTGAAAGCTTGGTTTTTTTGTTTTTTGTTTTTTTTCATGCATTTGATTTATGTGGATTTATTTGTATAATGTGTGGGCTCTATTGTAGTATCTCATGCATCATATATGTGTATATTTCTTTTTATAAAATGTGTTATCCACGAGGAAAATAAATATATTAGATGTATAAGATAATTATTGTTAAAATGAGGAAACCTCTTAATTATAAAGCACTTTGCTTAACACAGGCTTTTTCGGGAGTCCCTTTGCCTAGACCGGTGGTGAATTAGAGCGACAACAGCCCTCGCTCTAGGAGGGGGAGGGTATGGTTTACCCTCCCGTAAGGGGAGAGTTAAACAGTTAGCTCCATAGGAGTTGTATTCCTTAAGAAGAGCTCAAGAAAAGCCCTATTATCGATAGAGGAAAGGGCTAAGAGAGAGCTGTTTTAAGGTGTTAGCTCATTGGTATTCCTACTAGGACTCTCTTAACTCTAGCTCAGAACTCATAATATGGACTGTTACCCCCCTAAAGTCCCCCTCAGGGGGATTTAGAGCAATTAAGCTCCTTAGTTTACTGGGGGTTTTATTGAGTTAAGCTCAAAACTCGAAGAAGCATAATGTCATAAGTGACCATTGAACCTTACAACGCCTCTTTCCCCTGCTAGTGCAGGAACGGTGCCGTGGATAGTTCTTCGATCTTCCTTGGCGGTATCTGGTAACGCTGTAAGACAAGAAGGCAATGGTTGCTCGACTAAGCAGAAAGATTCACGACTGCCTCTACGGGGGGAAGGAAAAGGGGGAACCTTTCTGTTTCTTGAACTGCTGACATCGAGCGTGTTTTGGCGCTTAAGATGGGGAGTGGTGACCCCTACAAAGCCTTTTGCCATTCACATGCTGGTATACGCAACGATGGCACCAATAATGAGCTAAGAGCCATAGCAAGAGATATAGCGTTGGCTTCCGGCTTAGTGAGCTCATAAACTGGCGAATCAATTCATTTGAAAGAGAAAGTCGGGTCTAGCTAATTCCCAAGTTGACCGATGATAGATGATAGATAGGTAGGAATGGTAGGACCTAACGAGCTAGGCTTCGTTAGCCAGTTCTCCTTTTATAAACTATTCTTAATGTCGCTCGGGCTCCCCTCGATCTGGTGATAGAGGGGGATCCCATCGCTCTTGGACACTCAAGGTTTAATGAAATATAAAATCTAAGATAAACTTCATTTTTGGTCTCTTAAATTTGAGGTTTGTTGGACTTTGGTTTTGTAAATTTAAAAAAGGGAACAAATTTGTTCCTCTATTTTTTGTCCATTTATTGTTTACATGGCTATTAGCATGTTGTTGATGCTACCTTTTTAGCTAATGTCGGCGTTGCTAAATTACAAATTGCAAACTTAACATATGGGTTAGTTCAATTCTAGTTCTTTAAAATTTAAATATTGGATCGGTTTGATTTTCGTCTTTTAAACATGGGATCGTTCCATTTTGGTCCCTTAAATATAAGGTGCTCAACATTTTATTAGTGTTAGATAATTAAGCAATATATTAATGAAAAATAAACAAAAGGACTATATTGTTACATTTTAAAATTTAAGAGACTAAAATCCTTCAAGATCTAAGGAACCAAAAATATAATTTATATGATTCTCAAAAAATATATATAATTTATATTAAATTCCATAAATCAAAAATATAATTTATATGATTCTCAAAAAAAAAAAAAAAAAAAGATTTATATTAAAATTCTATACTCGTTATGGCTTGGTTTACATATCCTAGTTAAGTCTTTTTCCTTTGTACTACATTCTCACTTCAAGGCAAAATTGCTATGAAGCTTGACGCAATTGAAAGGGCCTTGGTTAGATAAATAGTTCAATGGGCTTAAGTCAACTCTTTTTGGGTTGATTCTAATTAGCCCAAGTTGAATCTCAGTTACAAAAATAGGATTGTTGCTGTTAGTTCCACTTATGGTGTGTTAGAAAGTTTGAAAAGAGAGGAAATGGGAGGGGAATTGTATTCCCTTCCTTTTGCTTCATTTATAAAATAAAAAATAAATAAAATTTTAAGTTGGAGATGGAATATAGACATTCATCTGTTTTGTTTGGATGTTTTAGAAATTAAAATAGGAAAGAGAATTTTATTTAAAGATATTGACATTAAATTAACATCATAAGGACAATTAATAATTTAAAAAAATTCTAATTTTAGTGGAACCAATCCCTTTCCAAATTCCTTAATTTGGAGGAACTAAAACTGAGGGGATTTGGAAGGGAATGAGGGTTTAGAGGGGTAAGATAAGGGAATGAGGGTTTAGAGGGGTATCTTACCCCTCCAAATCCCCTCAAACTATTTCCTCCCTAAAATTTTTTATTTTATAAATTAAACACAATGTTAAGATGTCTATTAGGTTTAGAATCTTCCTGAGTAAGCTCAAAAGTACATGACATTTCAATTTCCTAGTACAACCAAATTTTATCAATTTATCACATTTGGAATCTTTGATCGATTTTTCAGACTATTTGTTCATTTCTTTGGGATTTGGTGAAAATGCAAGAATTGAATCCTAGATCTTGACCATCAAATAGAAAAATCATCTTATGCGACAGTTTTATGCATTACCCTTTTATAACATGTGGACCCCACATACCATCTCTATCACATGAGATGGGAGTGTCATTGATCTAAAATGTATAACAACTATTTATCAATTAATTGTGAATGAATAAAAGGTTTAGGATCTTTCTGGGTAAGCTAAAAACTAAAAAGTACGTCATATTACGTTTCAAGTACAAATTGATTGTAAATAATAAAAATTTCATTTGTCCATCACATTTAGAATCTTTGTTCCATTTTTTAGACTAGATTTTGACAATCAAATAGGAATATAATCTCATGCAATAGTTAATATGCAACCCTCCTCTCACAACGTGTGGATCCCACATGCCTTTTTGATCACATGAAATGAGAGTGTCAATTAACCTAAAACTCCTTAACAACTATTTGTCAGGTTCAGCACATGTTATCAAGGATCCAATTGTCACTTAATAGTCCTTAATTCTCTAAGTATTTTATGATATATCCTAAGAAATAGTAATGAAAAATACTCCAAGAATATATGTGCATGGATTTTTTTAGGCTGTGGGTGGACTTGGGTTGAAAATCAGGATTAAAAAAACTCAACCCAAATTAAATTTGATTAAATTAAGGTCGAAGGTAGTCTATTTACTTTCTGTATCATAACAATATAGTTGAAAATGCAGTAAATTTTTTATTTTTATAATAAATAAATAAATAAAATCCTAGAATTTTTAAACTATTAGGCTTGCATTCTGTTGAAACCAACTATCCTTATTGGGCCAATTGGTTTCTTGGGCCCATCATGATGATGAATAGATCAATCTAAAAATTGCTGCTACTTACCAGTAATTGGTATAAACAGCATCGCTTAAGTAAATATCTCATTAATTTTTTTTAAAGATTAATCTATCAATTCACGGCCAAACTTTATCCCCCAAAAAATAAAAAATCACGGCCAAACTTCCACTCCAAGCAATATAGAATTGTATTGTGTTAGCCTTTTGTTTTTAATAGAAATTTTTATATATTGGACCCTCTAACTTTCATTAAAATTCAATTAATTTCTCTTACTTTATTTTCATTCAATTTAGTCCTCTAATTTTAAATTTTGTTAAATTTAGTCATGCATTAGTATTAGTCAAAATTACACCATTAACTTTCAACTTTGTTTAATACAAATATTAACAAAATGGATGAATTGTATATTAACTAAAAAGTTAGTTAGTATTTGTAATTGGACAAAATTTAAGTACAATATTTTAGGTGTTGTTCCATAAGTTCCCTTCTTAAGATTTAGCTATGTGATTAGTTAACTAAAAAATATACTTCCATCCCATGAAAAAAAAATTCATGTGACAAAATCATAAAATGAGAACTTAAGAACAACACCTAAATACTGTACCTAAACTTTGCCATTTGAAATTTGCCTTAAAAATTATCAAGTCTAAACTTCTTTCCCAAGCAAATATTAGATTATTTCAACCACCTGAAATATACAAATCCAATCCACGTGTCAACAAACTATTGACCTACCCCATGAAAAGTCAAAAGTTCTTAACTTTGACTCTGACCATAATGCTTATACCATATAATTCACAGACACGTTCACAACTCTGCAGCTATAGAAGTATACAATACGTACCCTATCACAACTCATTTCCTTTTTGTCAAATAAAAGCTAAGGTGGTCTTGTCACAGCTGAAAGCTCTATTTTTTTTTTCAGCTTCACTTGATTGCATGCCTTGTGTTCGATAAAAGGTATGTTTGATTCTGTGACTTTTCTCAATGAATTTTGTGGATGAAATTTCGGTTTTTGTTAAAAGTTCTAACTTTTAAAGGCATTAGCTAATAAATATGCAATTGGGTATTTTCAGTTTTCACATTTAGAAGTTAGAGAGAATGTTTATTTGGGACTCCATTCAAAGCTAATAAACATGCATTTGTGAGTTGAAATTTGGCTTGGATATCCTACAGATTTTATAATTTTCACAATGATTATCTGATCAAAATTGAAACCTGATCAGTTTTATTATAGCACTGTTTGTATGGAAATTATATTTCTGTTTTGGGTTTGCTTTCCTAAGATTCTTTATGAGATGTGAGAGGAATAGCATGTGGGGTTTGTTTGAATATAAGTAAAGAAAGAAAATTTAGCTATTTTATTTGAAATAAGAGGAATTGGGGTTTGGTGGTATGGTGTTGGTGGATATGAAAAGGGTGGTGAGTGGTGATATATGGGTAGACAATGCCGTTGTTGGCGGTGGAGTTAATGGAGATAATGGCAGTCTACAGGTGTTTGTGGTGATGGTGAGATTGACAGCATGGTATTAATTGACTCTCACATAAAGTTCTTGTTTCAGCAATTCAAAAGTGGGAGAATGTTTATGACAATCTCTATCGGCGTGTTAGATAATTAAATTCTTATGTGCCTATTTGAGAAGATGGGTTTAAATGGGCAAATGTATACTTGTATACTAGATATTTTTATGACATTATCCAAACCCCGCTGAAACAGGCTCATTTGCCACCCATTTCAACAGTCATGGCTGAAGGTGATCATTGGGGTGGGGATGGTTCTATTTGTTGTGTTGGGTGGTGGTGATGTTGTTTTGTGGTGGTTGTTTTTTGTTGGGGTGGTATTATTGTTTCATTGGATGTCCAATGGTGACGGTTGTGGTGGAAACTATTGATTGGTGGGATTAGTGCCATTAGTTGTGGGTGTGATGCTTGTGGATTGAGGGAAACAATCTAAAATATGAACTCAGAATTTCTTTGCTTCAATTTCGCCCCTACTTCAATTAAGCTAGCTCCTACTCCTCCTCCTCCTCCTTCTCCTCTGTTGTTGTTGGTCATTCATTTGTAGTGGTCATTGTATAGTGAGAAAGCTCATCCTTGCCTTTAGACTAGAAATCCCTCTTTTACATCCCCTAGACAAATTAATAGGAAGAAAATAATCGGTCGTTATTTTTCATTAAGATATCAAACATTTTTTGTCGGCTGTCTTGTTTTATATAAATTAAACCCGGAAACATGAAAATTATCAATATCAATGCCTTTTAAGTGGTCGTTGTAATAATAGCAGTGAAAGTAAGATATCTGGCTTTTGTAACTTCCAACAATGTGAAATTTTTTCACTATGTTACCAAATGATTTTTAAAGGGCTATCTTGCTTTTCAAATGTCTGTGTATTTCATAATTACCTTGACTTAGCTTGTTCTGTAGTATGCTGAGAGTTGATTAGATGTTGTGTATCTGAACTCAGCTTAACATCTAAACCATCATATTATTGTATCAACACCCCCCCCCCCCCATACATAAAATAAAATAAATGAATCAGTTGTGTTTATATTATACTTGGATCCTACGCACATAGGAGGACACCATGATTGCATGGCAATTTTGTGTTCTCAACTATTTTATTTTTAATGCACAGCATATTATTTGGATTATTCTGTTAATTCTGGAATAATATATTGCTAATTGGTTTGTAAAGATTCTAAATGAAATGAATAAAAAGGAATTGAGTGTATTGACCTGACTATGATGTACTTCAAAGTGATGGATGGTTATTAAGCAAAGCTGCTAGTTTCATCTCATCAAAGTTGTTTGATTAGATTTGTGTTAATATGGAGTAACTTATTATCAGCTAACTGAGGATGGAAGCACAGAAAAGTCAACCTGAAAAGCAGCCATCACCTGTTGCTGCAGTCATCCCTTCATGTCACACAAAGAAGAATGATGATGCCGCTTTCTTGGAGGATTTGAAGGACCACATTGATGAGTTCATCCATGCATCTATGGATGAACACAAAAATTGCTTCCAGAAGACCCTGAAGAAGGTTGAATCTCTCTTTCAACTTGATGCTACTTATTCCATTCCCCAAACTTGTTTCTTCATTGCTTTTCCTGTTTGTACTTGTACTAATTGTTTAGTTCATATACAATTTTAGATGTTTGGAATGTCAAAGATTGTTGCAGAAAAGAGTTCTGAAACTAAGGAGGTTGAAAGCTCTCTGCCCCTCCAAACAACAGTGTCGGACTAGAATGCCTCCCCTCCCTTACTGACAACATGATATTTTAGGACCATGATTTTCTGCAAGGATAATAATATTATAAAGACAAAGTTTAGCTATAAAATTGGTTGTAGCCTAAACCTACAACCTTACTTAATATCATTAACATTACTATATATTTCAAAAATCTAACCATTGGATTACATGTTCTTTACACTCTTAATACACATGTTAAATTTTGTGTCAATCGGATATTATTTACTATATAACCTATAAGATTATATTTTATGCATAATTTTAAACTACAAAAACTTAAAATTTAAACAATTTATTGATGACATAACTATTGATCTTTAATTTTATAGAAATTTTGCAAGTATGAAAGTTATAAGAAGAAAATGTAATCCAATGGTTGATTTATCAAAATTCACCTCTAATAAAAAGACATTAAATAAAGGTGTAGCTAAACTTGTTGGAAGTTTATGTCTAATATTCTTACTTAGATGGTATATATGAGTACATATGACTGTCTCAAATTAGATTTCAGATTAAGAAAATTCATTGTTCATTTGGCTTCTTTCATGCATGCTTTGCAGTTTTGCTGCAATGGTCCCTTTTCAGTAGTAAGCTAATAGCATTTGAATCTTATGGGAGATAAGTTTCTGGTTGAGGTAATTTATCGCTGTGGTCAATTTCATTGCCCAATCTTTTGGAATTCAGATTACTTGCTGGGTCTTGCATTGCCTAATATCAGTTGTATATAATAGTTATTCCTAGATATATCTGATAAAGATTAATTAAGCATTTGGGTATTAGAAGTAGTAATAGGATTATTGAAAGCTTTTTTTTTTTTTTTTCATACATCCGATATATGCAGATTTATTTGTATAATGTGTGGGCTCTATTGTAGTATCTCATGCATCATATATATATGCATATTTCTTATTATAAACTGTGGTATCCACAAGAAAAATAACTATATCAGATACATGAGAAAATTATTGATTAGAACGAGGAAGTCTCCTAATTATAACTCTAAAGGTTTAATGAAATATAAAATCTAAGATAACTTGATTTTTGATCTCTTACATTTGGGGTTTGTTGGACTTTGATTTTGTAAATTTAAAAAAGGGAACAAATTTGTTCCCTTTTTTTTTGTCCATTTATTGTTTACATGGCTGTCAACATGTTGTTGATGCAACCTTTTTAGCTAATGTCAGCGTTGCTAAGTTACAAATTACAAACTTAACATATGGGTTAGTTCAATTTTGGTTCTTTAAAATTTAAATATTGGATTGGTTTGAATTTCGTCTTTTAAACATGGGATCGTTTCATTTTGATCCCTTAAATATAAGGTGCTCAACATTTTATTAGTGTTAGATAATTAAGCAACATATTAATGAAAAATAAACAAAAGGACTATATTGTTACATTTTAAAATTTAAGAGACTAAAATCATTCAAGATCTAAGGAATCAAAAATATAATTTATATGATTCTCAAAAAATATATATAATTTATATTAAATTCCATAAATCAAAAATATAATTTATATGATTCTCAGAAAATATATATAATTTATATTAAATTCCATATTCGTTATGGCTTGATTTACTTATCTTTGATATTAAGTCTTCTTTTTCCTTTGTACTACATTCCCACTTCGAGGCAAAATTGCTATGAAGCTTGACGCAATTGAAAGGGCCTTGGTTAGATAAATAGTTCAATGGGCTTAAGTCAACTCTTTTTGGGTTGATTATGATTAGCCCAAGTTGAATCTGAGTTACAAAAATAGGATTGTGGTTGTTAGTTCCACTTATGGTGTGTTAGTTTCACTTATGATTGTGGTTGTGATTGAAGAGACTAAAATCATTCAAGATTTAAGGAATCAAAAATATAATTTATATGATTCTCAAAAATATATATATAATTTATATTAAATTCCATAAATCAAAAATATAATTTATATGATTCTCAATATATATATATATATATAATTTATATTAAATTCCATATTTGTTATGGCTTGGTTTACATATATTTGATATTAAGTCTTCTTTTTCCTTTGTACTACATTCTCACTTCAAGGCAAAATTGCTATGAAGCTTGATGCAATTGAAAGGGCCTTGGTTAGATAAATAGTTCAATGGGCTTAAGTCAACTCTTTTTGGGTTGATTTTGATTAGCCCAAGTTGAATCTGAGTTATAAAAATAGGATTGTGGTTGTTAGTTCCACTTATGGTGTATTAGAAAGTTTGAAAAGAGAGGAAATGGGAGGGGAATTGTATGTTTGTATTCCCTTCCTTTTGCTTCATTTATAAAATAAAAAATAAAATAAAATTTTAGGTTGGAGATGGAATATAGACATTCATCTGTTTTGTTTGGATATTTTAGAAATTAAAATAGGAAGGAGAATTTTATTTAAAGATATTGACATTAAATTAACATCATAAGGGCAAAATTAACAATTTAAAAAAAAAATTCTAATATTAGTGGAACCAATCCCTTTCCAAATTCCTTAATTTGGAGGAACTAAAATTGAGGGGATTTGGAAGGGATAGAGGGTTTAGAGGGGTATCTTACCCATCCAAATCCCCCCAAACTATTTCCTCCCTTAATTTTTTTTTTTTTAATTAAACACAATGTTAAGATGTCTATTAGGTTTAGAATCTTCCCAAGTAAACTCAAAAGTACATGACATTTCAATTTCCAAGTACAAACTAATTTCATCAATCTATCACATTTGGAATCTTTGATTGATTTTTCAGACTATTTGTCCTTTTCTTTAGGGTTAGGTAAAGAAACAAGGATTGAATCCTAGATCTTGACCATCAAATAAAAAAATAATCTTATGCGACAGTTTTATGCATCACCCTCTTATAACATGTGGATCCCACATATCATCTCTATCACATGAGATGGGAGTGTCATTGATCTAAAATGTATAACGACTATTTGTCTATTAGTTATTAATAAATAAAAGGATTAGGATATTTCTGGGTAAGCTAAAAACTAAAAAGTACATCTTATTACATTTCAAGTTACAAATTGATTATAAATAATAAAAAATTATTTGTCGACCACATTTAGAATCTTTGTTCCATTTTTTAGACTAGTTATCCCTTTTTAGACTAGATTTTGACCATCAAATAGGAATATAATTTCATGCAATAGCTAATATGCAACCCCCCTCTCACAACATGTGGATCCCACATGCCTTTTTGATCACATGAAATGAGAGTGTCAATTGACCTAAAAGTCCTTAACAATTATTTGTCAGGTTCACGACATGTTATCAAGATCCAATTGTCACTTAATAGTCCTTAATTCTCAAAATATTTTATGATATATACTAAGAAATAGTAATGAAAAATACTCCAAGAATATATGTGCATGATACTAATAATTTAATCACTTTCCTCTTAGCTTATATAGGATAAGTATTAGTTGATTATTGTATTAAAAACAAGTGGTCTTAAATTTAAACCTTGCCTTTGCTTTTTAGTGACAGGTCAAGATTATTTTTTGGGGATGAAATGAATTATGTATTGATGCATGTATAAAGTTAAACTCAAAACATATATTTAAACAAATATACACATATGAGAGAGAATATAAATCTTAATTTTTTTTATACAAGAGAATATAAATCTTAATTTTTTTTATACTAAAGTAAGTTAAGACTTACAAATTAATTACCATATATATCCTTGCAAGATTGAATAGAACCTATCATTTGCCTAAAGTATAGACATGTCAAAAAAAATCCACAACAAATTTTTAGAGAAAGAAAGGGGGAGGATCATAGGGATTAAGGCAAGGGGGTCTTCCTTACCATGCTGATTCCATTTGGCCATCTTAAATAATGAATTAGAGATCAGTGCCCGAGGCACATGCAACTTGTATATTGGGGGAGATTGTTTAACAACCAACCTAACATCAAACAAGCATATGATTTGTTCACTTTATTCTAAGCGATTCAAATCATCTTACAATTAACGTTAAATACTTTGAATTAAGGTTGAATTTGTGGAAACTTACATTGATAGACAATTGCAAACTCATTTTAAATAACTTTTTTATTAAAAAAAAAATCTACAATGAGGATCTAGAGCTTTTACGACTCACAAGATTGACCTATTTCTTAAGAGACTTTAATATTAGTTATTAAAATAATGTAAAAATTGTAGTTTATAAAGTGTTGCAAAAACATGTGTTTAAAGTACTTTGTAATGCAAAAAAAAAAAAAAAAAAAATGTGATTAGTATCATATTTCTAATAACATACTTTAAAAAGTGAAAAAATAGTTGATTGTTTGATGTGAGTATATGTTTTTTTTTTTTTTTTTTATGTGTTGTCAACATTATTTGGATCTCACAGTTTTCAAACGATTACAACAATATCACTCAAAATTGTTACTTGAAAACTAAAAATCCCTCTTAAGGTGTTCTCAAAATACAGTGTTTAAATACTTTAAAAGTTTAAATTAAAAACGGTTTAAATATTGAAAACTGTTATTTGAACTCTTTAACCAAAAAATTTGGTTTAAAATGATTGCCACCTGCATAACCAGATGCCATAGACGAAAACTTAAAACAATTTTTAACGCTACCTAGAGCAGTCTAGGACTAGGCATATAGACTATAGAGTGAGACATAGAGAACCAATTGGAGAGAGAAATTGTCTCTTATTGCTCTAATCATCTTTAGATAACTTGTAAAGAAGATAAAGACTTATTGTTTAGACTATTTTGGTATCTAGCTTTTACATAGTGCTAAAATTGGACATCTCATTCTCATATATATATGAAATGCCATTATTCACTTTTCTATCTACTACCCTTAAAGGTGATAGTTCAAACTTCAAACAAATGAAATGGGTGTCAAAGGTTTGCATCTTGCTGGATGGTAAGGGTTATTACTTGTTTATGGAATAAATTACACCCTAACATCAGCACAGTCTGCTTTAAACACTTTAGTAACCAGTTCTTCTAGGAATAAAATAGAAGTACACAATTTTTCAATATTTCCAAATTAGTACACTACCTCGCATATGAATCATTAAAAAAAGTCTAAATTGTATATTGTGGTAAGATCCATATGTGATATGCTGGACCGAATATTGTAAATTTTTGTTGTGTTACCATTAAACTCTATAAACACCTTAGTAACTAGTCCATCCAGGAATACAATAAAAATACATAATTTCTCAATATTCCCAAATTAAACCATTACCTCACACCATATAAAAGAGTTAAAATTGCATATTGTGGTAATATCCATACGTGATATGGTAGACCGAATGTTGTAAATTTTCGTTGGGTTACTATTGAACTCTATGAAGTGCATCGCAAAAATTTGATTCTCCAAGAATATCTTGCGGCAAAATAAAATCTCAATTTAGTACCAAAGACGTGGTGTGTCTCTTGCCAGCCATGTGGCAGAATGGTTTTGAGTTGAAATGTTCCTGAGTCATCGAAATGCTATCCTTTCCCTTTATGGGCCAAGGACCTTTTTTTTCTTTTTTCTTTTTTCTTTTTGGAAAGGAACTAAGGACTTTTCAAGCATATATTTCCCGCCTCTTGACTTCCCCATCTAACTCTTATATTCTCTCCCTCTCTTCAATTTTGTAAAGCTTTGAATCAATATCATTTCTGAGAATTCCAAATCTATGATAGTTCAAGATCGTTTCCAAAAGCTGAGGTCAGAAATGTTTAAAACTTAAGTGTTATACTTTAACAAAACACATACTACAAATTTGATAAACAAAACACATACTAGTATTACATATATTTGATTACAGAGAAGTTTGGACAATGGTGACAGATTGAAGAAGGCAATAAACTCACATTAAATGAGTCTTCCTTGGAGACATCCTTATGCTTATGGTGATAAAGCTAGAACTAAAGGGACATGAAATAGAAAATAGAACCACTTAGTTGTGATTCTTTAAACTAGTACACTTGCTAGCTACTACAACAAAGTTGAATCTTAGGTAGAGCAGACTGATCGATCCTTATTCTTGCTGATATGGCTATTACACTTCAATGGAGGTTTCTCAACCTGCAAATAAGAGGAGAATTCAACAACAACAACATTAGGCTGTGGCTAAAAAGAAAACTTATTCTATTTGTTTGATTTACATGTCACGTTTTTTGTGCCAACATATGACACAATTTCATATATTAGTCATTGCATAATTATTAGTTAAACCCTCCTACAAAAAGGAAACAAAAAAAAAAAAAGTTACTGTTAGTTAAAAACCATAAACATCCAAGGCACGTGGATCATTGTACTACATACTTAATATGAAATCATGGATTTAAGTATATGATCGAATATATGCAGATTTCATGTAAACGTGGACATGATATATTCCATTGAAGCCCTTTGGTTCAGGTTTTGTGGGCAAAAGTATAAACAATTGTGCATTCGAAAGCAATTAATGAAGTACTTTTGAGATATAGACGAAATAATACTCACTGTTTTTTAACTGAGTGTCAGAGAATCCAAATAAAAGTTAAAGAAGCAGACTTGGAAAAAAAAAAAAAAGTCAAGAGCTCTTATTATTACTGATTGGGTTCAAATTAATGGAAGGAAAGTCTTCCTAGGTAGTGGTGAATGGTTAAGGATTTTAGACATAGAGTTTACATTGTTTGTCAAACAAGCAGTATATATTGTATAAGGTTTCAAAATATATATACAAATATGTAATCTATGGTGCAGAAGATTTGTATTTGCATATATATATATATATATATACTACCTCTTTTCCTCGTCGGTGTTAATTTGCTTGGCTACTCCCACCAGTTGTCTTGTATTTGGGGAAGGGAACTCGGCCTGACTCAATATGCTTGACATCTTCCACAAGAAGTTCATAGTGCCTTTTCACTTCTTCCGGTGTTTTCCCACCAACAGCCTTAGCGACATTGTGCCAACGGTCAGGGGTGTCCTTATCATACACAGCAAGAGCCCTCTCAAAGGCCTTGTTCTCTTTTGCAGTCCATGAGTCAGAGGAGGACATTGAACTGGATGCCATTGCTTAGCTTAGGGTGTTAAAGTGGTTGCTTATTGAGTATAAACTAAGGTCTTGAGGAGGTGATAAAAAAAGGGAAAATATTAGGAAATTTTTGAAACTTGAAAGCCCACAAAGATAGTGAGAGAGGTTTTTTGATGAGAGTCAAGAGGAGACTAGTCAAGGTTTGATATGTGCAAAGAGGTGGCACTGCCTTCTCTTTATAAGCAGGAATAGTGGGGTGAAGTGGGGTTGTGCCAGTTGGCCTAGGTGAAATTTCAATGATTTGTCTCCTTAGGAACCACAAAATGAAGGAAAAAGAAGGAGAACACTAATGTGGGAGAATATGTATCTCTAACAAGTAAAAGAAAAAGTAAAAGAACATTAAATTAAATTAATTAGTTCTTTTCTTTTTTTAATAAGAGAGATCATATCAGGTGAAAATTGTGTTTATAAGTTATAATCATTTGGATTATATACATAAAAACAAGGTAGAAGTTCTAAAACTAGAGAATCGCCCTTCCATGTTTTGTAAAGAAAATCTAAGCCTAGCAAAATTCACTTGGGGTGGTTTGTTAATTGTGAAACAAGAAGACACGAACTAGACTTTCTTCATTTGAAATGAATCAATATTACAAATTTAAATACATATCCAGTATCACGTCATATAAAGTTTTAGAAGACGTGGCATTTTGTCTACTATGAAATTCATAAAAGAAAATCTTTTAACCATGAAATGAGATTGAGGATCCTCTTCCTTACGTTTCATGGTTTAAATTAAAAATTACAAATCTAAACATGTATGATGTATCCAATGAAAGCTGCCTATCTCCAAGAAAATTACATAATTTTCACTTAGGGTGGTTTGTTGATTGTGAAACAAGAAGATACGAACTAGATTTTCTTCATTTGAAATGAATCAATATTACAAATTTAAACATATATCCAATATCACATCATATAAAGTTTTAGAAGACGTGACATTTTGTACACTATGAAATTCATAAAAGAAAATTCTTTAATGATGAAATGAGCTTGAGGATCCTCTTCCTTATGTTTCATAGTTTAAATTAAAAATTAAAAATCTTAACATGTATTCAATGAAAGCTGCCTATCTCCAGGAAAATTACATAATTTTTATAGGATTAAAGCCATAGAAGATAAGAATCCCACGGTGAGTTTCTCCATCTGTTTGGATTTCATTCAGATTTTTCCCCTCTCATTTTCTTATCCTACTTTCACTTGCAGTGACCACAATAAATCCAATGAAGGTACCAAAACTTTTTCGCTTTTGAACCACAATAGAGATCTGCTAGCTACAATAAAAGGCTTGTAGAATTCTCTTCATTTACAGGTGATTTTATCAATGTACTCTGTCCTGCACAACATTCCAAGCACTCTAGCTGGCCAAATGAGCTACATTGATTATATCATGTTTGCTTCTCCCAGGAGAGGTCAACATATATTACCGACTTTAGTAGTTGGGACCTCATTTTCGTGGATGTTGGTTTTTCTCTCAGAATGGTTTCCTCTCAACAAAATGTACTTTGTAGATTTCTTTTTTATCAGACAATGAAAGTTCCTTAATTCAATTATTACCATAAAACTTCAATGAATGATTGAGGGTGATGTTATTATGTTACCACTGATAGATATGGCTTTGAACTCAAAGCATATATGATATCATGTAATTATGGATGCATAGTCCAAAAGTGATTCGTGATTAATATATGCATTATCTTCAGCTAATGTGAGAATCTTTAGCAAGTTTTATGATGAATCAGAAAAACAAATGTCATAACAGGAAGCATATATATATGTATGTAGAATAAGTTAAGAATGAATTATTTTGTTTGATAAGAGTTTGGTTTAGTACTTTCTTGTGGCAGACAGTTTCAAAGCACATAACAAGAATACGACATACCGTACTGCTATAAATAACAAGGGTATCCACAGAGGATCTGTTTACTTTGTTGTTAGCTATTAGTTCAGGATAGTTTTCTAGAGTACGGTCAAGGAGTTTGGCCACTTGGCCTTAAATTTTAATCCATTAGGGTTTAGAAATCATTGTTCTTTATTGCCATATGTTCTCATCCTTGGAAGTGATAGGGAAAGTGATTTGAAGTTTTACCTCACTTCGATGAACACATGCATTGAGCTTGGCTGGCCCATATATCTCTTTCACCCTTGATAATGATGAAGATCCACAATCGTATCTTAGCAGATATCAGGTTAATAGTCAAGGTATGGGCAACTGAAATGTAATAATGTGTGAGATTCTCTAGTGGCCTAGTTTGGTTTCAACTTGTTGAAGTTTTCTATTCTAAGTAATAGTGAAAATAGAAAATCACCCCCCCCCCCTCCCCCCCCCACCCTCCTTCTTTTTTTTTTTTTTTCTTTTTTTTTACACAGAGATTTAAGATATTTTGGCCGTTTGTCTATGTCCACAGGTGCATTTGTAGTTTATACTGCCTAAGAAACCCTAAACTCAATGCATTGATTTTCCTAACATAGTTGTATCATACTGTGGGATTTCACTCCTAAGCCCCCTACCTATTATTCACTTGAGGCACATAACATGCATGCATGCATACATACATACATACATATATATACATATATATAGATAGACAAAGTTGAGAGAAAATCCAATTAGATTTTAAATTGAAATTCAATTAGAGTCTAATTTTGCGTTATGAGTCTTATCTAATCTAAGTTTTTAAATTTTTGTGCCAAGTGAGTTAATCTATATATAATAATAATTGATGAAGCAGAGAGAAACTCAAATTCGAATTCCAAATTAGAGTTCCAATTTTGCGTCATGTACTGTCCTAAATTATATATTCTTAAAGAGTTTTATTTCTTAATTTTAGAATCAAATGTGGGATCATATCATAAATATTCATCCAAGTGAGTTATTAAGTACAAAAACCAAAAAATCTAGAATAAATGAATCGTAAAAATTAAAATTAAAAAAAAATGCTTCACAATAATTTTTTTTTTGAAATGGACAATTTACATTTTATACCTAATAATATCTTTACAAAATTTTTTTAAAGAGTTAATAAAATATAAAAATGACTATCAATAGTATTTAAATTATATATATATATATAGGAATTATATTATGCATCTTATTGTATATCTTTAGGTGTATCTATACATATGCATAAGGTTACAAACTAATTTAGTGCAAAAATTAAATTTCAATTAGAATTTAATTGTGTACCACATGTCCCATCTAATCTAAAAATTTTAAATTTTTATGTCAAGTGAGTTAATTCAGTATAGAAAATGATGAGTCCAATATAAATAAATCTAGGCAATATATATATATATTTAAAACCAAAGCTTAGAGAAAATTTTATTATAGTCAAAATTAAATTTTGCCTATATTAGCTTTTCATACAAATTAAATTTTTTTTTTTTTTTTGCTGTTAATTATTTATTTTTTTTGAACTAATGAGTATATTTTTTATACCATTTCTATTTACATGTTTTGTATATAAAGATATTGAATGTAATAAACTATAATTAAGCTAAACGATTCCATGCACCTATCCTCATTCAATTTAGGAGATACTATTGAATCAATTTATTTTTTTAATTTTGTGTTATATTTAGTAAAATTTCATGGACAGTAATAGTGAATGATATTGTATATGTAGTGTTCAATAGTGATTTTCAAAATTATATATAATAATATAATGAGAAACTTAGCATAACCAATATCATTAAAATTGTAAGGAAAAATCATTTTAGTACCTCCGAATATCCTAGTCAAACTAATGTCCTATATATTTAATAACCTAAACTAACATCAATAGTACCACTATAATTCATAATTCCTGTGCATAAACACAAATTACATACTAGTTTATATAAAGATGCATTCATGGCCCTTATTTGTTTTACTTTTTTATTTAGAATATGAGTCACTATCTTGACAGAACCTTTTTCACTTTTTCATTATTTTACGTAGGAATATTAATGATACATATGCACAATTGCCGATTACATTATATATAGAACAAGAGATTAAGCTTTTCATGTCCTCCCACTTTCCCTAATCTCCATCACTTCCTACTAATGATGCCTAACAAAAACAGAATGTTTTAAAAAAAGCTATATGCTTATTCTAGAAGAATAAAAAAGTTATTCTATTTATAGACACTACTTTCTTTTTACAAGGTGATAAGCTTTTCTAGAAAGTTTAAGTTTCTTAGATTTTGTAAGCAACCCTTTTTTTTTCTATTTGATACATGAAGATTGTAAGGAAAAAAAAAAACCATTTCCCTTTCCTATATTTTGTTATATCAGTCTTTCAACCCTAATTAAAACTAGGACTCCTAAACGCAGTCCCACATTTGGTTTTGTCAACATGAGCAATAACAAACAATGCTTGTCACTTGCTGGTTCAGAATTGTGTCCTTAACATGCAAGCGGGTTGGTCTCCTTGTATTCTTAGATTTGATTTCTGGTAATTTTGGGGTGAGCGTAACAATATTCCTTCATATTGTGCTTGGTTTCGGAGTATCTCAATCGAGAAAATGACACAATTTATTGGGTGAGGGTGAGAGTGAGACTAAATATCTATTGGGAAGAAAAAGCTAGATCTAAGAAAGCATCACATTTAGGAGCTTTGGCGGTGTGATACCATGGCTTTTAGGGTGCAAGTTGGTATAGGGTAGCCCCAACCTATGGGATAATGGGACCTTTATTAGCGAAAATCTTGCTAGTAGACATCAGTCTGGTCTATTCAATACTCCAAGAACCTGTAAGGCCAATTCTTGATATTGGGAGAAGTAGGAGTAGTGTGGCTGAAACAGGAAACTCCTCATTGTATATGATTCCTTATGATCTTGATGCTGTAGTGATAAAATTTGATTGAGAACTTAATTAAGAATCATTTAAAAATTTAAAAAAAAAAAATTGATGCACTAAAACTCTCTAGACACTATAATTATATAAACAAGTTAGATACAAACTATTTACAAAACAAAAGGTCATTTAGAATCTAAACTTTCTCTTTATCAAAAAAAAATCTTAATTTTATGCATCTCTCTTGTGATACTAACTGCATAATATATACCTGTTGATATTCTTTCCATTTAGAGTCTGTTTGGATACCGCTTATTGCTGAAAACTGAAAATATTATAGCAAAATAATTTTTAAATATGTGAATAGTACTGTGGGACCCAGTTTTGAAGTTGATTTTGTCAAATTCCATACTTGCGAGTCCTGTGAATAGTGCACGAGACCCACTGTTTAAAACGCAAAAGCAAACATGGTTGGATTTCAGCTGTATCCAAACTCACACTTACTCTCTCATCAAAAGTTATAGGGTGACACACTCCACTGATTTTCATATCATATTGCCAACTTCCTTAGAAGTCGGAATTTGATTAGTAAATCAATGAATCATACCTCTAATTAGACCTTGGTTATTCTTGATTCAATAAGTCTTTTAGATACCAAAAAAAATTCACAATTTTTTTTTTCATAATTGATAAGGTGGTATATGGTGATTGGTGTTTATTTAATGGGATATCGATAACAAATTTAATATGAAAATAGTCTTGCTCCAATTACGACTTGTTTTATCAATCATTTTGAAAAAGATTGTGAAAAAGTTGTATCCCTATCAGATTGCTGCATTGATCTCTACAAAAAATTGGAGGCAAAAGTGGCCCCTAGGCTTTCAAGTTGCATGAGTCATGGTCATAGGATTCTGGCCACATGCTAATGGGGCTAGCACTGATCATTAGTTGAAAACTACTTGAGCAATTTTTTCAGGAATCTGTACAAATAAAAAGAAGAAAAAATTAAAAAAATAAAATAAAAAGTGATGCTTTGAGATACACCCCTACAGATATTTCGAATCCTTATCATCCAGTCTATCTCCAAGACTCCAATAGAAAGTAATATGTGTGGAATTCTCCTCCTTCTCAAAAACACTAGTGGTCCTTCCTCACTAGTGGGAGAAATCGATCTACCTTGGACTCTTGATGGTCCAATAGTGTCTCTTCTTAGAAATTTGTTTTGCTTAGATTCAAAAGGTTGATGTAAAAGTAAAAGGTATTAGGAAAATGCTAAAACCGTAAATTATTTTATAAATTGTTGATGTAATTAGTGATTATTGATAAATAAAAATGTGATATTAGTGATAGGCTCAAATGAGAATTAGTAAGAATTTGTCACCTCAACCGTTTGTAAAATTGTTGTAAAATAATCAGTGTCTGCTCAGAGTATTAAGCATGTTTATCAGATTGTTGATCCTTTTTTTACCATTTATATACAAGGGAATCTGAAATCCCTAAATTAATGGTGAGGGGAAAAAGTCCACCACTAAAACTTGGCCGGCAGGTCCTACATTTTTGCCGCAAAGTCATAAAGGGTATCTTTTTATAGATGGAATCTTTGAACAAAGGGGTATGGAGAATAGAAGTTCTAATGGAATACTTAGTTGTAGGAAGGATCAAGGAACTTCACAATATTATGGGGAATATGCATTAGAAAATACCACTTTAGTGAATGAAAATTGAACACCTCCTTAAAAGAATCTGTTTGCATTTGTAGTTGTATGCACAATCATTAAGATATGAAAAAATCTAAGATGGACCCAATGTTCTAATTTTTGGATTTATTTGTTGCTTATACCCAAAAATTGCTAATTTAGTAGATAGCAAAATCACAATAATAATTACCACAATTCAAAGAGATTAATAAAATAGTGACAAAACGGAAACTTTTAAAGAACTCTTCAAAAGAAAAATCATTTTATAAGAAACTAGTACAATAGTTTAGACTAATTAACAAAATTTTGTAAAATAAATTCTTTATGCAACCTCAATAAACAATTTGGTCTACTCCCACCGCAGTGACCCCAAAACTCTAGAATCTTTCTATGAAATTTCTTCTACCAACAAACTCGTTTGTAATGACTAGAACTTTGGTACTCTAAAGAACTCTTTGGAGAGAAACAACAGTAAACCCATTGTCAAGGAACAAACTTTGTGAAAATCAATTTATAAATTGATCAAGCTTGTAAAAGCATAGGGAAAGATTTTCACCTCTCTTTACCTCAATTTTGTACAATTGAAATGCATCTTTTATATGGGAGGAATTAGGTTAAGTCGTGAAGCCAACTAATTTGGTTTATTTTTTGCCGCAATCTCGATTGTCCGAACTTTCTATTTAAGTTTCAGTCGAATGAGGGTGTCAAAATAAATTTTCCAATTTCACTCAAGCGAGAATAGGGTCATTCAAGTAGTAAGCCTTATGAATCTTGATTTTTTTTTTCAACCCTACTCCTTGACTCAACTCAATATACATACAAACCAAACTATTTAAATACAATCCTCACTAACACTTATTTTGTTACAGGAATTAGTCTAACATAACCTAAAACCTAAAAGGATATTTTTCTTTACATATGATTATATAAATCTAAATGAAAGAGGTCGAAACCATATAGTAGCCCTTATAAGTTGATAATACATATGTGGCCAATATAGGTTGGATAAGATATGATGCATTTACACGAGCCATGCAAAATTTGGCAAAAAGAAATCACAAAAAAAAAAATAGCTACAAACTTCACAGATTGTCACCAATCATCATTCCATATCCATTACTGGGCAACCAATAACGTTGTTTTTTCAACTCTGTAGATCATGTTTGGACCAATGTTAGAAAAGAACTTGGCTTTTGCTTGGGTGTGGAAATTTCAAATTTTGCATGTGACATTAACCCACAATGTGGTATTCTTGTGTGTTAGAAAATTTCAGTTGTGAAAGACCAAGATATTGTGGGGCATGCATTCTCATATCCTCACGCTGATCTTGTCTTGTCATTCTTATTGAGGTGCATCACAAAGTCAATCCTTTTGTCTTTTTTCTCCTTTGTGGTTTGCCGGAGATCCAAATGGCCGAACTTTTCATCTCGGCCGTCCGATCGAATAATAGGAGTAACATTTTACTTTTTTTCAACTTTTTTCTTGTCAAATGGCTAAGACTTAACTTTTCATCTCGGCCGTCCAAAGGGTATCGTATAGGATCTCAATCATGACGTGTCTACGATATAGTGAAGTTGTGTTCTTTAAAATGTCATATTTTAGATAAGTCTTGATGTTGTAATAATTAAGAATAAGGTTTTTATTAATTCACATTTAGACCTATCACTTTATTATTTATTATTCATAACTTATCATCTTGATGGTTATGAAATATTTTGTGAAGTTAATTGTGACTCTAGTCTTGACTTATTGAATAATTAACCTAGCACTACCGCGCACCCTTGATGCGATGGTCACTCCACAAGTATAAGTGCTTGTAGGGTGTGGGGTGTGAAAGGCAAGGGCTGGAGTTCAAGTCTTCATATACACTTAGATTATGTTAAAGTAGAAATTTTATCTTGTATAAAAATAAATAAAAATAATAATTAACCTAACTATCTATCAATTGAATGAGATTAGAATCCTTTCTATTCTCAAAAGATTAGAATCTTTTTCATTTGAAATTGATACATTATATGATTTAGATTAAGTATTCTAATTTTAAATGTGTATTCAATGTCATATTATTTATAATTTTATCTTATCAAAAAAAAAAAATTAAATGATGTGATATTTTACACGAGTAGCAGCCAAGGGGGTAGGGTAGGTTTAAGTAGATTTCTAACCAAGAAGAAAAAAAACAATAACAGTAAAATGTACTTGGGGTCGGCAACAGCCTAACAGGAAATATGCCTAGCAGTATTAAACAGCACCGCATTATTTTAAAGCCATTTGAAATTTTGCATGCATTTTGTGTACTTAACTGCTTAAAATGCCCTTCTGATCTACTTTTAGGCAACAATAATATATATATATATATATATATATGGTCTTTTTTTTCTTTTTCCCTAAGGAGAGAAATTATGTAGAAAAAAAATTTAGGAAAAAGTTTAACTCTAAATTGGTTTGGAATTATCTTTTTAATTTCCCTCAATCCATTATATGGCAATTGAAGACGACCATTCATGTGTTGCATTAATAATATGATTATTTTAATAAACTCTGTGACTTATTTAAATAATATACATAAATAATCTTATAAATCACTACCTAGTAGATTAGAGAAGATTTCTCGTAAGCCGGTTTGGAGCTAATCTTCATCCAAACTATGTTCAAGACAGAATCTTCCCCTATTCCATGGTTATCCACTTATCCTAGGTCTGGCAAAGAATCATTTCGAATGTCTGTCCATTCAAAATGCAAATATCAATTCTAGAGCAGGAAGTTTTGGGTAAAAATATGAGACAATAGACAATGACGACAGAACAATTGTAGCTAAGCCTGCCGACTTAGAATACCAGTCGTGTCAATATTGATGCCATGCAAGATCTATTATTAATTTCTTGTACCTGTCTGATCAAGCAAAACTTAGGTTTTGGACAGTAGCTATGTTAGATTTGATGGATCTTATAGCGAGATTCTCTCGTATGTCACAATTCATATCATTCGACACTTTAGGTACATTTGCAATATGTACTGGTTTTTAGATTCATATCATTCGAAACTTTAGGTACATTTGCAATATGTACTGGTTTTTAGATTCGTTCCTCTAATGTTTGTCTCTTTGGTGTTTAAAAATAAAATGCTTTGTCGAGGACACAAGTCAGTTCAAGTTTGAACCACTGAACAAATAAGATTTCCAAGGGGTTAGCCAAGTGGCTTCTTCTTGTTTATTTTGGATCCGAAATATTATTGTGTTTTGGAATGGAGGCCGACAAGAGAAAAAGAGAAGATGAATAGGGCCAAAATAGGGATATACCACTTTCAGCGAAAAATTCCAGCAAAATACCTCATTTCTGAAACTATTTAAGAATATACTCTTGTTTTGAAACTCGATTTTTAGAAAATCGAGTTATAGCCAAATTAAACTTTAAAAATAAATAAATAAATAAAGAAAAAAATTTGTGAAACTCGAGTTCCCTTCAAGGATTTTGATAAAATCGAGTTTCAAAACAGGGGCATATTCCTAAATAGCTTAAGAATTTAGGCATTTTGCTGAAACTTTTCGCCCAAAGTGGTATATCCCCATTTTGTCCGATGAATAGAATGTACTAAAGCTGTAAAGCACAAGCATTGGTCCAAATTGTGAACCCACAGTGACTATTATTTCTAGTGGTCTTACATACCATTTATCTAACAGCTTCAACGAAGTAATTTGGTGTGGTTATCGATCGTTAGTTTAATTAGCAAAATTTCATACTGTCAAATAAGAGATTTGGAGTTCGAAGTTTGAACCCCACATTCATCAAATACTGATTGTTATCTTAACTAATGATAAAGAGCAAATAATGATCCAAATGAATTATATCTAATAGTGGGTTTCAATTAGTTCAACTGAAAAAGTTTAGTGTTGTCAAATAAGAGACCAACAACCAATTGATGTCTTGACCTGATAATAAATAACAATCATTGTGGACATCATAAGTTAAAATTATATCGTGTATCTAAAAAAAAGTATACATGAGATCAAACTTGAGATTGTCCTCAAAAAAATAAAAAGAAGGAGACGAGAGAGTTTATAACCACAAATTGAAGTAAACCTCATAATGAGTATATTCTTGACCTTCAAAATAGCAATGCCAAAATTTACTACAAAATTGACCTTGCCTAGCTCTTCCTACAAGTGCGGCACACACAAGCACAAAAGCACAGATATACAATGTCATTTGGGTTAGTTACAAGAACTGCCTGTTGGGTCAAAAATTATAAGATGGGCCCTGCTGAGTTAACAATTCAGCTTTGAAATAAAGCCAACCAAAGCCCATGCTTGGTGCAGTCCCAAATTATTCTTTCAATTTTTGCAAGTTTTATAATGTTCTTCTATGGGCTTAGATTGGGCTCGAGCTCCGAACTTTGTCATCACCCTTAATTAGCGCTCTTCAATGGCCCTGCTTCAAGGTTCTGGCCATGCCATCATTGTGGAATAACATATACAAATGCTGGTACAACAAGGAGTGATCGCAAAATATTCTGCCTCGATCAGCTTGGGTTTTTCTACCTTAGCAAGGATACGAGACTAGCATGTACCTCTTTATGCACTAATCATATCATAATGCATCAACAGTCACTAGCGTCACAGGACCACTCTAATCTGAAGAAAAAAAAAAAAAAAAAAACTTATTATATATAAATTTTTAATCCTTAAAAAATATTTGTGACCACCCTAAATTTTTTTAAGCACAACAAAATTTGATAACAAACTTGGTTGTAAACTAAGATTATAACTCTACTCAAGTTTTTTTTTTTTTTTATACGTGAATTTTGACAAATTCATAAAAGGATTACATTTTCTTCTTATATCCTCCATACTTACAAAATTTCAAGAAGATCAAAGATAAATAGCTATGTCATCAATCAAATCTTTAAATTTCGAGTTTTTGTAGTTTAAAATTATACATAAAAAATAAATTTATGGATCAAAAGTAAATAACATACGATTGACATGAAATTTTAAGAACATAAAAAACATGCAATTCAACAATTAGATTTTTTAAAATATGTAGTCATGTTAATTTATTTAATGAGTTATAGCCTTAGGGTACAATTAAGTTTGTTGCCAAATTTTGTCCTTAAATTTTAGATCCCTTAACAATATATTAAGTTCTTACAAACAAAAAGAAAAATCCCAAGAAAATTTTTATCTAACTAAAACTTTGATAGAGATGTAACTTGCAACATTAGTAATGAGACTATCATGCAAAAATTTCAAAATTAAAAAAAAAAAAAAAAAAAAATTGTAGAAAGAAATTGTAAGACTTTATGTATTTGTGTGTATGTGCTTTTTTTTTATTATTATTATCAATATATGAAGTTCTCTTTTAATTAAATTTTGTGTAATTTAAATTTATTAATGATCATCCGAAAAATATTCTTGCCACCACCAACAATTAATTGTGAAAAACTTTATTTCTCTAGACTTATTGTTTTGATTAAAGTTAAACTCGACACCATATCATTAAAGATAGCAAAAAGATTATACCTTTTGTCTTGTCGCGACATGTTTCCCCTCCCTTGTAAAAAAGGAACAAAACTGAAAACACAAGTAATCTGTCCATGCCCGATACCATTGACATCTCCAAATGGCACAGTTGGGCCTGTATTTTGCCCTAGCAATGTAGTCCAGGCCTAGCCATAAAAACTCTTGGCACTTATGCAACCCATTAAAATATTTTTTTTTCCATACACGTGTCATTTTCTTTTTTTTCTTTTTCTTTTTAAAATAAGGCCTATAAATGTATGTTTGAAACAATTTTTTTTTTTTCTGTTAAAAAAAAATTTTATTTTTCAAACTTTGAAATAGAGTCATTTTTCTATTTTATATATATATATATATATAAAACGAGTCATTTGAAAAAAAATAAATAAAACCTAGAGTAAAGTGAAATGTAAAAAATATACATTTTTAAACCACCCAAACAAACAGCAATTTTGTTGTGGGAGGTGTCAAATTTCCAAAAGATGAGTGAAATTAATAGAGATAAAACTTTTTCCCACGAACGCAAAAATAAAAACAAAACAAAAACGGTACACAGATTTAAGTTTAAAAATACATGAAGGAGTAACGGTTTATAAATTTTTCAATTGTATAATATTGATAATTAATTTAATGATACTTGTAAGACATTATTATAATTGTTAATTTAAATTATTTTAAAGTTTTATTTATATTCATGAGAGTTTTTTTTTTTTTTACGTAAGATTAGAAATATATGCTTATTTAACATAAAATTACTTGGATACATAAAAAGGCACAACCTACATAGGCACACAAATCTTCCGACCATACAAAACAATCAGAAGCACATTCAGCATGTGCCACTGAAATACAACAAACTTCATTAAGCTTTAAGCCTAAAGAAATCTAACTCCCATATACGCAACCCAGATAACAAAGATTTTACAACATGTATCAAATGGCCGTAATAGAGAAACCATGGGTTACAACTTGGTTGCCATTTGTTTCCGAAACCTCATCAGAGATGCCAACATAAATTGCATACCGGACAATTGAATGTGCTGCCCATCAAAGAGGTATCTACTGCTACCCTATCAACCACAAATACATAAGCATACGAGAGACTATCAGAACCTAGATTGAACTTTCTGAAAACCATTTCTGTGAAGCATTGTTGCAGTGAATATTTACTGCAACAAGACATTAGGATCTTTTTCTCTCTACAATGAGAGAAGAGCACGAGTTGTTCTACAATTCGAACACATGAGATTCGTTCAAGTGATGAAGGCTGCCTAGCAACCTTGATTGAATCAAAGGCTGGACCCGTTCGTGAATGACCACTCTTAGCATCTCAAGCAAACCAAGTAAACACAAAATACTTTCTGTTGGAGAAATTACTAATAAAATGATATTTTGGTTACAATACAAATAGAAATATAAACGAACAATATCGGATTGAGACACGAAAATCTTGCTTTCTTTAAGGAGATTCAAGCCCTCTGCGGTTGGCAAAGCTTAGAAATACCTTTCTTTGGCCCAAAATCTCTCAAGTATTTAGGAGTATTATTAAATTCACTCACTCTCACACAATACTCTTTGCTTTAACTATTTCTCTTCATTCACTCTTGATCTGAAAATAGTCCATAGCGTAGCTATATATATAATCTTCTAATCCTTCTCATAACCTACATGTTATTTATTAGTTTAGATGACTCCTCTTAATTAATTTAAATTAACTTACATACATGTTAACTCTTTTTTTAACAAATTCCATTATAACTCATCTCTTTATTAATTTTCAGTTAATTTAAGTTTTAAAATGTTCACATTCCCCTACTCATTTTAATATTAAATTAGGAAAATGAGAGATTACAAGGCAAAGAGGGATTATTATGCATCATGAAGGTGTGCTCTACATTGAACCTTCATTTAGTGAAACAACAATCTCTACTCCAGATTCAATAGTGGTGTCCGACTTGAACTATGACTACTTAGGCAAAATAAAATATTACTGCTCACACTTAACGATTCAGGTGTTAACATGAGCTTCACTAGCTAGCACATTACGACGTTGTGCTGATCCCAGTTTTCTTAAGCATCTTTGAGAATAAGCTCAATTCTCATAGGTAGCAACCCCACTCCCACACTCACATAGGTAAAATCTGTCTAGAGTGCTCTTGTAACTTTGACACCCCACTCATGAGAGCTACCAATTGCTCATTAAGAGTTTTAAAAAACTCAACCTCCTACACATCATAGGATAAATGCATTTACACCATTGGGATGGATTTTTTTTTTTTTTCAAATAAAATTAAAATTAATAATGCATTTTCTTACAACCACCATATGATTCGTTTTTCCCATTAAACTTAGTTCTCAGGATCTCTAGTCCCTGAGTTGGGTATCCTTATACATGGCTCATGATTAGATGGGCTTCAATCCCATCCCCCTCGATGTATTCCAAACCCTTTCTCTTGTTAAGGCCTTAGTTAAAGGATCTGTAAGATTATCACAAGATTTAACATATTCTATATTAACGATGCCATTACTCAAATAAGATCTCACAATACTATGTTTTCTTCTTATGGGTATGGATTTACTGTTATAAAAACGGTTATGCACTCTACCAATTGTAGCAGTGCTATCACAATGAATTAAAATAGGTGGTATTGGTTTTTCCCAAAAAGGAATTTCATGCAATAAATCTTTTAACCAGTTTGCTTCCTCACTTGCAGAAGCCAAAGCTATCAGCTCAGCCTCCATATTAGAGTTAGAAATAATGGTTTTTTTTTTTTTAAATTTCCAACATATTGCACCATCACCCAAAGTAAAAATATAACTTGTGGTAGACAAAGAATCACCTAACAAAGTATTCCAGTCGACATCACTAAAACCTTCAAGTACAACAAGATATTTTTTATAGAACAAACCATGTAATTTGGTACCAAATAGATATTTCATAACTCACTCAATGGCTTGACAATGATCTCTACTAGGCTTGCTAGTAAATCTACTAAGTACCCCTATTGCATAGGCAATGTCAGGTCTAGTACAATCAGTCGCATATCACAAACTACAAATTATGCTAGCATATTCCTTTTGATTAACATCATCATTGTCATTATTTATAGGAAACAAATGAACTCTAGAATCAAAAGGAGTAACAACATGTTTGCAATCAGGATAGTTATATTTTTTTCAAAATTTTCTCAATATAATGAGACTACTCAAGATAAATTTCATCACATGTTTTTGTAATTTTCATACCCAAAATAAAATTAGCCTCACCAAGATCTTTCATATCAAAATGGCTTTGAAGCATATTTTTTGTTTCACTTATAACGTGCAAATTAGAGCCAAATATTAGTAAGTCATCCACATAGAGACTAATAATGAAATGTGAGTTTTCCCAAGTTTTATAATAGATGCACTTGTCACATTCATTTGACTTGTAGTCATTTTCAATCATGCAGAAATGTAATTTTTCATGCCATTGTTTAGGAGCTTGCTTTAAGCCATATTAAGATTTAGTTAGCTTACACACCTTACTTTCTTGACCAGTCTCCACAAAGCCTTCAAGTATGTCCATATAAATTTCCTCATCTAGGTCCCATTCAAAAAAGTTGTTTTTACATCCATTTGATGAATTTTCAAATCATGTATAGATGCAACAGCAATTAGCAATCTAATCGATGTAATTCTAGTAACAGGCGAAAAAATGTCGAAAAAATCAATATCAGCTTTTTGCTTAAAACCTTTCGCAACAAGTCTAGCTTTAGTTTTGTCTATTGTGCCATAAGGTTTAAGCTTTTTCCTAAGGACCCATTTACAGCCTATTGTTTTACAACCACGTGGTAAATCTACTAACTTCCATGTTTAATTAGAAATTAGTGAATCTATTTCATCATTCACAGCCTCTTTCCAAAATACACAATCTGGTGATAACAAAGTTGCTTTCAAAGTAAGAGGATTTTCATCAACATTAAAACATAATAGTCAGGGCCAAAATATTTTTCAACTCTAGCTCTTTTACTCCTTCTAAGTTTAATTTCAAGATTTTCTTGATTTTGTGTATGAGGAGTAGAAGAACTAGGTTGAGATAACACATTTTCTCTAACTTCTTTGCCCCCTACTATTTTTAGATTTAAAAGGAAATTTTTCCTCATGAAAGATATTATCACCTGATTCAAAAATCACATTATTTTCAATATTCAAAAATCTATAGGTTGTACAGTTTACCGTACATCCAAGAAAAGCACAGGTGGTAGCTCTAACGCCCAATTTAGGTCTTTTGGGATCTGTCAACTTTACAAAGGCTAAGCAACCCCAAACTTTAAAATATCCCAAATTTAACTTATGCCCCTCCAACAACTCAAAAGGTGTGAGTTAAGTCTTTTTGGGTGGCGCACTATTTAAAACATGACAGACTGTTAAAATTGTTTCCCCCCATAGATTTAGGGGAGCACCTAACTCAATTAGAATTGCATTTGTTAAATTAATCAAAGTTCTATTTTTTCATTTAGCCACATCATTAGATGCAGGTGAGTATGGAGGAGGAGTTTCATAAATAATTCCCAAAAATTGAACAAATGAGTTTAACTTAGAAGATTCATACTCCCGACCTCTATCACTTCTAAATCTTTTTACTTTTCTACCAAATTGGTTCTTAACTTCTCTAAGAAATTCTTTAAATTTCTCAAAAGCATCACTTTTATTTTTTAATAGATAAACATATGCATTGTGGGGGCCACTTAATTAGGAAGTACTGTTAAGACATTGTTAACTGGGCCTATGACCAAATCCGAGGACGTTAGACCATCCGAGGAGGTCCAGATAAGATTATAAGGAGAACGGAATAAAGAGAGGAGTATAGGCAATATGAGATAGGTCAAACAAGCGTCCGAGGACAAAAGCCTTCTCGGCAACATGTGTCCGAGGTAGATCTGAGTGCCATATCATCATAGACTTACTTCGGAGTTACATCACAACTAAGGGTTGGACATTGGACCAGGGGTAAGAAAAGAAAGGTAAACAAATATCTTCAAAAGCTGCTACCTCCACATTAAATATCTCTCAACCAATTCTTTGGCCGCATTAATGTGGAAGTAATGCCTGAACAGTGATCAAACAATCTTACAGCTACTAGTTAATGGTTCTGGGAGGTGCTGGATGGGACAGGAAGAAGTCCCCCGAATCTAACCTACACGTGTGTGGTAAGGATGACACCAAGATTGTAGTATATAACATGGGAAGATGTACTAAAAAGAGGGGGAGGAAGAAAATCAAGATAGTAACTCTTGTACAATTTTATTATTCGATAAAAATATATGATACAAACTACTTGAGCTACTCCGAGGACAGATTTTCCCATCCTACTTGTGTCTAACAGTCTTAAATTACCAAATTGAATCGTTTTTCTTCTGGAATAGATCTAGATCTTTCATCCACGCTCTACAAATTTATTGTTTGGGCCGCTTGGGCCAGAACCCTACCCTATTTTGGGTCCAACCCAATTTCAGTCCTTACATGCATATTTTGTCATCAATAAAGGTGATGAAATACATGTTTCCTCCACGAGTTAATTTTCCTTCAAATTCGTAAAGATCTGTGTGAATTAGTTCTAATGATTGGTATTTCTTTCAACATTTTTATGAGGTCATTTAGTAATTTTAGGTTGACTACATGCTTCACATTTTTCAAAGTCTTTTGTTAGTCTTGGGATTAATACTATGTTACTAATAATTCCCACATATCTATTGTTTATATAACACAAGCAAGCATGCCAAAAATTCACAGAAAACAGCATATAAATAGAATTAGCAGATGATATATTATTTTCAATATTTTGTTTGAACATTCAATCACAAGCATACCCTTTGACCACAAATAATCATTTCTTAGATATTACATATTGACCAGATTCCATTGTTTGTTTGAAGCCAACATTATTCAGCAGATAGTTTGACATTAGATTTTTCCTTATGGACGGTGTGTATAGCACATCTTTCAAAGTGAGCACACGTCCAAAGGTAAATTTCAGCTCAACCTCACCACTCCCAAATACCTTGGTTTAACTAGAGTCACCAAGCATAATTCTTTTTTCTTCTTCAAAAGGAGTGTATATTTTGAACCGATTTTTATCATAGTAGACATGCCTATTGGCACCAAAGTCTACCCAACACCCTTCAACATATTGGATCATGTAAATGCATGTAATCATAGCCACTAAAGGCTATTCGATAACATTAGCCTGTGGGACAAACCCATGTTTTTGAAATTTGCAAAATCGAGCAATATGCCCACTCTTGCCACAGACAAAATATGCATTAACTTGTTGGTTATTTGAAGGGAGTCTTTGGTTCTTATTCCTTTTACTAGGGTTGCCCCTATTGTGAAGTCTACCATAATTTTTCATATTTTTTCTTTCTTGGCCTCAATTGTGCATTTTTAGGAAAATGATCTTTGGGCTGGTTATTGCCTGCAAAAATTAAATTTACCTTAATGGTAGAATGTCCATTACCCTCTTGTGTTATAAGTTCATCTTGTCCTCTAGCTTCCTCCTCTAGAGTGATCAAGGATTCTAGGGACGTCTCATTTTGCTTGTGGTGCATTGATTTTTGGAAGTCTTTCCATGATGGTGGGAGCTTGTCAATGATGCCAGCCACAACAAGGTTGTCCTCAATCTTTATGCCTTCTGATCTAACTTCTACCACGATCATTTGAAAGTCTTGAACCTGTTCCACAACAAATTTACTATCCACCATTTAATAGCGAAAGAAATGACTAGCAGCATATTTCTTTGCACCAACCTCTTCAGTGTCATATTTGCTCTGTAAAGCTTTCCAAATTTTCTTTACAGAAGTGTGTGTAGTATTATAATAATCATAGAAATGATCTGCATGACAATTTGAAAGATAATGGCGACGTTTATACTAATCTTGTTCATACTTATTTGTTTTTCTTGATGGTCATAGAGTTCATCTTCGGTCATGTCATCAGTAGAAACCTTGTTTGGATTCTTCTCAGTGAGGACATAGGCTACCTTAAGAAGGCTTAGATAGAAAAGGACCTTGGCTTTCCATCTTTTGAAATGAGCTCCCTTAAAACGGAAGGGCTTGTTGAGATCTCCGACATTATCATTTGGCTTCTCAGTTGTTGGCTCCATTTTGAATATCCTTAAAATTGTTGGAGAAATTACCACTAAAATGATATTTTGGTTACAATACAAAATAAACGAACAATGTCAGACTAAGGTATGGAAATCTCACTTTCTTTAAGGAGATTCAAGCCCTCTACGGTTGGCAAAGCCTAGAAACCGATACGACAGAAATTCACTTTTGACTTGTCCCCTCCAAGATACAACAGCCCAACAGTTCGTTATGTATTTCGAACCAACTTTGCATAAGTGATTGAGCTCAATACTCCACCAAAAGAAACACATTTATTTGGCCCGAAATCTCTCAAGTATTTAGGAGTATTATTGAATTCACTCACTTTCACACAATACTCTTTATTTAACTATTTCTCTTCATTCACTCTTGATTTAAAAAATAGTTCATAGCATAGCTATATATATAGACTTCCAATCCTCTTAATTAATTTAATTTAACTTACATACATGTTAACTCTTTCTTTAACAAATTTCACTATAACTCATCTTTTTATTAATTTTCGGTTAATTTAAGTTTTAATGTAATTTAGTGTGCGTTTGAATACCGTTTATTTTGCTAAAAACTAAAAAAAAATAAAAATAATAATTTCCGATTACTGTTCACAAAAAAAAAAAATACGGTTCATTTTCCTTAATGCATTGTTCATGTCCCATGAACAGTACAAGAGGCGTTAGTTCTTAAAAAAAATAATAAAAAAAAACGCATACTCCTCGGTCACAGATGCCAATCCAAACGAAGCCTTAATTTAAAATGCAAACACTTTCTATTATAGAAAATGAAATCTTAAAATACTGATCCAATCTTTCTAAATCTCATTGTTCATCTACAGTACCTCTTCAAGCCTGGGTTATTGTAGATTAGGAATAGAATTTCTTTTATTAAAAATTTCTAACGCTGACAACTATATTAGCTCTCTCTCTCTCTCTCTCTCTCTCTCTCTCTCTCTCTCTCTCTCTCTCTCTCTCTCTCTCTCTCTCTCTCTCTCTCTCTCTCTCTCTCTCTCTCTCTCTCTCTCTCTCTCTCTCTCTCTCTCTCTCTCTCTCTCTCTCAAAGGAAAGGAGACAAAGCTCCTTCTCTTAGGTAAACACTCAAGACTGTGGCTAGCAATCGGAGTTCACCTCAACCACAGAACATCGACTCAACCAACAAAATAGCTGAATAAAAGCAGTGGTGGTGCCACGTTCAGTCCAGGATGTTCCCTGGAACACCCTAACCTGGAAAAAATATATATTATGTATAATAATTAAAAAAAAAATTATTTGCTTACCCTTTAAAAAAAATTAGGAACACCCTCAATAACAATAAAAAAAAATAAAAAAAAATTGTAACGGAGCAAGCCCACTAGAGAAAAAAAGTGCAACATCAATCTTAAATAACAGATAGTAAAGCAAACCCAATCTAAAGAAAAAAACAAGGTAAAGCAAATCCAATAAATTACCGATGGTAGCAAACCCACGAATTCTCAAAAAAAAAAAAAAAAAAAAAAAACCCAAAACCCAATATACTGAAATCAAACACCAACGGACGGCGCAACCAAACACTAATAGATGTTGAAAGAATGAAAGAAAGAAACCTAACCTAAAGAAAAAAAACCTAACCCAATATACTGAAATCAGAAACCAACGAACAAGGCCTTCGCCTCGAGCAACAGCCAACAGAGCACATCGCCATATCACATCGGGCCTCAAACTTAAGCTCCAGCCTCCAGAAAATATCGGATCGGAGATCGGTCTTCCTCGCCTCGACGTGCTGCCCGACGGTGCTGCCCCTTAGCCTCAGGCCTCCCTGCTCCCTCAACCTCAAGGTATTTCATATTTACACTTAACTTCTCTCTCTTTTTCTCTCTTACATATATGGATTATTGGGTTAATGGGTTTCTTTCTGTCTCAATCTCTCTCTCTTTATCTGAAGAATGAAAGTGAAATGAAATGAGAGTCTCTCTCTCTTTAAGACTTTATCTGATTCTCTTTGAACTATGATTGGCTAATTGCTTTTGCTTAGCTTTACTTTATAACTTTATTAATATTTGCCCATGTTTTTGGCTTTATTCCTTGGTGTTGGTGTTGTTGGTGAGATACAATTAATTGCCTTTTAGTGTATTGTGATTTGTGATTGTGAATTTATCTAATTGGCTCTTTTGATTGAGGGCCATGGGGCTTGTCTGTTGAATGGGGTGGATGGAGCCATGGGACCGAGGTGAGATATTTGAATTGGAGGAAGTAAATGCACATGGGTTGTGTGCTAGTACAAATAACAAACAATAATTTGATTAACTAATAATTAATTGGAGGAAGCAACTAATAAACAATAATTAATAATTTAATTAACAAATACATTATAAAAGATAGACAAATTAAATTATATTAGGCTAAACGACAATTAATAATTTTATAATTAATGAAACAATAATATAATAAATTATAGCTTATAAAAGAAAAATAAATTAACGAAACAATTAAACAAAAATAATTAATAATTTATTAGAATGTGTAATTATACTTCTTAAAGAATTCTTTGAGAAAAATTCTTGAAGAAAGATTTCTTCTCTCTCCTCTTGTTCCTAGTTCTCTTTGATGTAGAGCGAAGCTCTCTAGTCTACAAACGATCAAATAGCTAAAATCAAATTAATATTTCCAACATCAATAATTTGAAATCATTTTTCTAATTGTCTATTTTTGAGTTTAGAGAATTAGGGTTATAGGAAAGATAGGTTTGTGTCTATTTTGTTGCAATGTGATTCAACTAACTAGATTACTTTGTTGCAATACGATCTCACTAACTAGCAATAGTTGTTATTTACAACCTCTTTTTGTCATTGCAAGTAGCCTATAGATTTGATACTATTGTCATTTAAAGTTTTCATTAGAAGATTATATTTATCTATTAATCTCAAAGCTGTTGTTCAGTCTTATTTATACAAATAAAGGACAGAGAATAATGATAAAAGTAGAAGGGTGCAGTGAGAGGAATAGTTTAATAGTGCATGTTAGGTGGTGCTTTTTTTTTTTTTTTGAGGGGAATAAATTGGGTGGTACTTTTTGTTGGGTGTTTTCAAACCCTGTTTTCTAAGAAATTTTAAAACGGCGGATTCTCCAGATTGGTTTTCCCACATCCAAAAACAAGTTGAATTTTTTAGTATATCCCATTGTGAAACAAGACACGATACTTATCTAAATATTATTTCCCAAATATACTTGCATTTTTGTCGTGAACAGTTGCAACTTGCACCCGAGATACGTAATTGATTGATACACCTACCTACCAGTCAACACGGAATTTACGCCGTACATTGCCACCAAATACGACTTTTTCTTTGAAAATGACCCTTACCATGGCCCACCAAAATATCTATTTAATTTCCCCAACCAAACCCTAATTCTAATTTCCATGTTTATGGATGCTGATCAAATTAAATTAACAATGAGCAAGAAATTGCGAAAGAAGGATTATATACTTCATTTCATTAAACTATTTTTTTTTGTTGGTAACATAGAGGACATAGGACAAGTAACCATCGGTCAAAACTGAACCACCGGTCAAAAAAGCGAGAACCACAATGCAGAACGAGAACCAGAACGAGAACCATAACGAAACCAAAGCGATAACATAACCACAGATCCAAACAACGCTAAAACAAACCCACTCAAGTCACCAACAAACTGAGCGTCACAGAAAACAAACTCCTAACAAATCTAACTCCTCCAGCTACCACCGTCACCGCCACCACCGCCGCTGCTCCTTGAGTACCTTGAGCCACCGTCTCCGTATCCACGGTCACGGCCACCTCCACCGTATCCGCCACCTCCACCTCCGTATCCACCACTGCCTCCACCGTATCCGCCTCCGCCTCTGCTGTATCCACCGCCGCCTCCACCTTCGCGACGTCCGCCGCCTCCGTAACCGCCTCCGCCACGGCTGTAGCCTCCGCCACCTCCACCGCCTCCGTTACCGCGAGACTGAGCCTCGTTGACTGTGATGTTGCGGCCGTCAAGGTTCTGGCCGTTCATTCCTTCGATCGCGTCCCTCATTGACTTCTCGTTGCTGAAGGTGACGAATCCGAATCCTCTAGATCTACCGGTTTCACGGTCGTTGATGATCTGAAGACAACAAAAAACACAACAACAAAGAGAAAACACACCAGATCTAGTCAGATCCACATCCAAAAATCATCAAACTAAGCAAAAAAAAAAAAAAAAAACTAACAAAACCGATCGATCTTCGCTTTTTTTTGAAACAAAGCTGAAGATGAACGTACCGATTTGTGTGAGTAATAAAAGAATCAGTTTATAGTAACAGAGAATCAAGTAACAGAGAAACAGAGCAGAACAGATCAGATCAGATGATTTTTTTTTTGGATCGGCGACAAAGCCGGATCGAGTCAGATCCAAAATCTCTGATCGACGACCAACGGACCTTCGATTCAAGGATATCGCCGTATGGTGAGAAAGCACGCTCCAAGGCTTGGTCATCGGTGGCCCAGGCGAGCCCTCCGACGAAGCATCTGAATTCGACATCTGCGGACGCCATTGATGAGAATCTGAATCTGAAAAGGAGAGAGAAAAACAGAGAGAAAACCGAAACCCTAGAAAAGGGCAGAGAAGGAAATCGAGAAAAGAGTGAGATTTGAAGGTAACGTAGGCGTCGCTTATATAGATCTCTTGGCGTGGAGGAGGGGTTAACTAGGGTTAGTTTGTGAAGTTAACCAGGGTTAACTAATCGCGGTGATTGTGGTGGAGAGTTTGGTTACGGATATAAGTCTATCCCTTGAGTGCGTCTAGGGTTTTCTTTTCAATTTTTTTGAACAATTTAATAGGGTTTGCTAATTTAGGAAAATCACTAAGTTAGTATTAGTACCCACCAAATCAGTCTCACCTTACAAGGAAAGTGAGATATGGTATATATAGAAAGTTTATTATCGCAATAAAATCTCATAATATTTTCTTAAGTTGTGTTTAGAATTGGCTTAAAAAACCAACTTTTTTTATTATTTAATTTATTTTTGCTACTATTCATGAATTTCATTACACTTTTTGATACTATTCATTAGTCTTACTGTACTATTTCAGCTACCTTTTAACTTTATTTACAGTGTTTTCGGCAAAAAATTTTCAATTTCAACTAAATAAGCTATTCCCAAACAGATTCTTAATATTCTCATTCTGAATTGTGGTGGATTTTGGTATAATATACTTTCTTTTTTTTATTTCAACTTGTGTGAGATTTTGTTGGGTAGGTTTGTATATATTCTATTGAAGATAATTGACTATTTAAAGAATATGTTGACAACTAGCGAATTATTTCGTGGATTGATCGGCTATGCCTAAATTTAAGTTTTGTCAAATTATTTGATCCAGTCAATTTGTAATGAGCCATTTGATTGGGTTAGAAAAACAGTTTGATCCAATATGATAAGGAGATGAACAATATCAAATGGATTAGTTGACTTGTTTTTAAAAGAATAATTTTTAATTATTTGTATCAATATATATTCAATATTCTATCATCAAATTTTTTTTTTGTTGAGAAAATTCTATCATCAATGTGGTTGATTAAATTTATAATAAAATAAAAATATATATATTGTTATGTATTGCCTAGATATCCACTACTTTTATTTCATTATTGTCCCTTTTTATCGTGGATGTGAATATACAATGTTCTTCCATGTGTCAAGAAAAAAAAAGTCTTACATTATTCTCCAATTAATCAAAGATGGAAGAATCTCATCTGAAAAAGACTACTAACTTTATCATTTTGTTAATCAAAAATTCTCCAATTAATCAAAGATGCGTTGTTCTAAAGCTTGAAATTATCTGGAATGTTAATAAGTCTTACATTTCATCCACAAAAAATGTTTATTCTTAAATGATTTAAAGAGCATCCAATTAATTAAACTAGTTTATCTTTCTCCATTAAAAAACAATAAAAAGTATTACATGATCTAAACACATATTTTCTATAAATTGAAACAAATATGACATATTGGTAAAGAAAACAAATAGAGTATATGACAACAAAATTTCTTAAGAAACGTATTTAGAATGAGGATTAAGTTTTTTTTTTTTAGATGAGATTTGTAAGGGCCAAGCTTTGAACACTAGCCTAGACGATAGATGGACCTAGGCTCAAAAAAGCCCAAAATAATGAATTTGTAGAGAGTGGGTTTGAAAACTGGGTTAGAATGAGTTGGATCGCTAATAAAGTGGGCCCAATTGACCGGAACAAGGAAACAGGTTCAATTGAATTAGAAAAAGTCATCCTCGGCATAGTACGAGAAGATCAGTTCTTATATATTCATTCCAAGTTTGATTACAGAGTTGGTTCTTGATTGTTACAATGTTTCTCTTGTGATTTTTCAATTCCCATTCATGGAGGATCTTTTACATTATATAGTTCCCTTCAGACAATCTTGATCCCACACTTGTCGATCATTCAAGCTGCTACTCGAGTGCTTGTCCCATCAGACACCCTTTCAGGCTTTCTGTGAGTTATAGTAGCCAAGGCAGCACTGTTCAGGGGTCTTCTCCACATAAATGCGGCCAGAAAGTTAGCTGTAGGGCATTTAATGCGGTGGCAACAGTTTTTCTTTAGATATTTCCTAGCTCCCATTCTTCCAGTTTGTTTTAACATGCATGCCCCTCTCAGCGGAGTCTCCTATAAGGTCACTTTGGGCAGTAGAATAGGCATTTGACCTGTGCTTCGTTCATCCGAGGAAATAATCCTCCTCGGACCACCTTTCCCGACCTCTCCACTTGCATGTTACTTATAGAACTCTGAACTTGACATCCTTACTGTTGTTTATTAGTCCTCAGACTAATCAACGTCCTCGGCCGAAACTCAAGGCCTAATATACAATTTTGGACCCTTATCCCTACAAGATTCTTCTCCTAAAAAAAAAAAAAAAATTTAAATGAGGTGTAACTATTTTTAAGGTTAAACTACCTAATAAATTTATAATGATTTAATATTTTGAAAACTATAATCTTGAATCATAATTTCTCAATGTTTTTAACATGCATGCTAAATTTCATATTAATATGATATTATTTATTATTTTATCTATAAATTCAACTTCTAAGATATTAAAAAAAGACTTGAAATTAGACGTAATTTGAAAATTTAAAGTCTAAACCCAATCCACAGCTATACTACTATTTATCCCAAAATAAAAAACAGACCAAACAATTTGGGATGGAAAGAGTACTATTTAAAAGACTTCCTATGTTTGGGATCCTTATTTTTTTTTTTTTTTCAAAAATGCTGCTACACCCTTATGTTTAAGTAGAGACAAAATTAAAAGACAATCCGATAAAATTACAACTCTAACTTTCATTAAAATATTGCCTAAAAAATAAAGTCACTCTCCTGTTAATTTTCAAATTGCTTTATCTACTTATAAATTAGATTTTCAAAATAAAAATTATATATATATAAGATAAAAACACTTTTTTTTTTTGCTACAAAATATTCGTGTAATATTTGTTCATTTTTTAAGCTAGTCTCATGACACTCTTAGTTATATTAGTAGTTCTAAATGCGTAATATTAATAAGAAAATATGTAAATCTAAAATTGGAATGAATGAAAAATTATGACACTATAAAAAAAATTTTAAAAAAAGAAGCCAACCATATCCAATTTTTTTTCTAATGAATTAATTATGCTAAATGATTAATATAAATATATAATGAGCCATGTGCAATTTCAAGACTAGTTTTCTTTTGTGTAGATAATTTGATATATACAAGGAAAAATTTTGGCTACAAAATTGATTGTAGTCAATAGCTACAATTCTCATAAAAAAATGATAAAATTTAGCTACAAAATTGGTTGTAGTCTAAAACTACAACTTTACTTAA
The DNA here is from genome assembly GCF_932294415.1 of Quercus robur. Classification (NCBI taxonomy): domain Eukaryota; kingdom Viridiplantae; phylum Streptophyta; class Magnoliopsida; order Fagales; family Fagaceae; genus Quercus; species Quercus robur. The sequence continues at coordinate 45,238,775 of NC_065544.1, read as the reverse complement.
TATCTTTTTGTCAGTGGTAAATTTTGACAAATCCACTTTTGAATTACATTTTCTTCTATTATCCTTCATGCTTGCAAAATTTATAAAAAACTGAAGATCAATAGTTATATCATAAATAAATTGTTTAAATGGAATTTTTTTGTAATTTAAAATTATGCATAAAATATAAGTTTATAGATTACATAATAAATAATATCAAATTAACACAAAATTTGATATCTGTATTAAGAGCATAATGAACATGCAATCCAACTGATAAATTTTCAAAATATAATGTAATGTTTGAAAAAAAAAAAAAAAAGTAGTAGCCTTCGGGTACAACCAATTTTGTAGCTAAATTTTTTTCCTTTATTTAAAAAATTAATATTATTGCATGTTTTGAAAATCTAATTATTGAATTACATGTTCTTTATATTCTTAATAAGCATGTCACATTTTGTATCAATCAAATGTTATTTACTCTTTAATTCATAAACTTATTTTTATGTATAATTTTAGACTACAAAATTTGAAATTTAAATATTAGATTAATGATATAACTATAGATTTTTTATCTTATTAAATTTTTGCAAGCATCAGCATATAAGAAGAAAATATAATCTAATAATGGATTTATTAAAATTCACATCAAATAAAAATATATTAAGTAGAATTGTAACAATTGGCAACAACTAAATTTCTACTTAAAAAAAAAAAAAATTGTAGCAAAACTTTGTTCTATATAAAATGGGTAGAGGTGGCAAAAATCTGACATACCCATGAACATGTCACAAAATTATCAGGTTATGAGTTGGGGCTTAACAGGTTCATGTTATATTCAGGTTGACACGCCTAACTTGTTTAATAAATATGTCGTATTTGTGTCCAACCCACGAAACCCATTTGACATGCGTGACATGTTTAACTAAATATCATTTTACCAATATATTCTTCAAACCCCTAAGTATAATCTTATTTTATTTCATAGTTGCATTCTCCCAAGCCCCTTGCCACCTCTCACTCTCATACCTCAATCTCACCTTACCTAACCTTTTTTGTTTTGTTTTTGATGGTCCATATCAATTAAGTTAATGTTTTTTTTTTTTTTTCTCTTTGATAAAATCTGATAACAAAGTTGACATGACTTACTTGTTTAATAAATAGATTATATTAGGGTTAACAAATTCTGACCTGTTTAATAAATATGTTGTGTTCATGTCAACCCATTTAGTCGAATACTTGTGAGTTGATACAACACAAACCCAACACGTGAACACAAATTGTCACCCATAATAATAGATAATGTGGATTTAAACTTTGAATTTCTCTATTGAAAACACCATAGAGGATTTTTAACACTAGTTTTGAATTAATAAAAAAAAAAAACATTTTACATGGCCACTTTGGTCACAATAAAAAGTTTCAAAGTTTCAATCAACTAAACTAAATATGAGTGAGTTTCAGTTAGTTTAACTTTTAGGACCCGTTTGGTAAGAAATTTCAAGTAACGTTGTTTAATTGTTATGAAAATACGGGTGGGGAAAAAAATGTTGTGGAAATATGTGTTGTAGTGTTTAAACAACGAAAAATGTTATTCAAAAAACATTACCAAACAGGCCCTTAAAGTTTTATTTCACAAAAAAAAAAAAAAAAAAAGATTTGTAAAGTTTTTTGTATTCGAATAAGAGATCATATCAAAAACCAATCAGTATCTTTTTTCTTTTTTTGGAAAGAAAATTAGTTTCTTGGTCAAGATGAAATGCAATGATTATGGAGTGGACCTATAAATTAAAAATATTCCAAAAAAAAAAAGTAAGCACCAAAAGTAAGCTAAATATGACTACAATTTAAATATCTTCCTCAAATTTTTATTACCTATCTTAGAACAAGGAAAAAAAAAATTGAAATTTAGGGGGTGTTTGATACATACACTTAAACAATAGTTTTTAGTATTTAAACAACATTATACGTATTTTCACATATTTTTTTACCAATGCATATTTTCAAAAAATACAAACATCATTACTAAAACAACATTACTAAACGGATCCTTAAATTCTAAGTTTTGGACTGCTCACTGTCCAGACATTGGGGCCCCATAATGGAAGCCAGAGTTCAGAATAAGCTTGTACATGTAACCAACCACAACGTGCTAGTCAAATCAGTTGGTAACCCGACATCGCGTAACCCCGGTTAACAAAAACTGTCGGACCCACAAGGGTTAAAGGGTAGGATCCATAGGTGTCACGTGATACTGAAAGCCTGCAATGACGGAATTGATATTTTTAAGGACTGAGAGAGAGATATTTACTAACCTTGAAAATATCTTTAGTGCTTCACGCCTAAAATACAGATTTGCCCTTCACGCCTTACGAGATTTTCAACTTTCCAAACCTGCAATTATTGTCGTTTTTATTATATTGTTATTCAGTCATTATTTTATGGGACCCTCTAAAAAATCCAATGCACCTATCCCAGATGGTATCTTTGTGACTCAACTTTGGTTTTGGATGGGAACAAAATATTAATAATTGGGATACAGGAATGGGCCGACAATTATATGTCCTTAATATTGTAGGTCAGCCCAATAAAATCTAAGAGATTGTAGTGGTGGGCTTCATTTCAGCCATTAAAGCCCATTGGTCTCATTGGATTTACATTAAAGGTTTGCAGGGTTTAAGCTTAAGTCCAATACACTGATCCCGATATGATTCAGAATCGTATCTAGTTTACCCGACATGATTTTAATACATATCCAAAACTAGTCATTTGTCCGAATTGTGTCGAGTCTAGTGCACTGATGCACTGGACCTAACCTGTGTCCAAGGTTATATAATCTTTATTTTATATACTCTTTTATTTTTTGGTACATATGAAAATCTTGATTCTTTTATTGCACAACAAGGTTCAATCTTAGGGTTTTAAAAAAAAAAAAAATTACAAGAAGAAATTGTATGAATTAAATCAATTGGCACACATGGCTAGACAAATTTTAAGGTTAGTAAAGTTGTATGAATAATATCAAAACCAATTAATTTGTGTTTTAATCATATAGTACAGTACTATACAATAAAATAAAAGTTTGAGTCCTAAAAATTGTGGTTTATCTATTTTATTTTTATCCATTCTAAGTTTCTAACTAAATAATCTATGAATAATCTCTGACTACGCTTACGTTCTGCCTTCAGCTTCCCTACACTTTTATGATGATGTAATCTTTAGGCAAGTTTGATTCTTTGAGCATTGCTGCTTCACTACTTCTTGTATGATTGAACTTCCTCCCCATTTCATCTCTACTTCATAATGCCAAGGTTAGGCACATCATTCTAAAACAATTTCTCATTCTCTTCCTTCTGGCCATATTTGTATGTTCACAGAGGGGATACAAAAAAAAACTTAGAAATTTAAAAGTTTATGGAGAAATAGTTTTTGATCTCTTACCGTTTTGAGATTTGACAAGCATGGAGGATAAACATGTAATGTAATCCAAAAAATGATTTATCAAAAAAACTCAAAAAAAGTTACCAAATGGTGTAAATTGACAAAAGTTACACTACATATAACTTGAACCCATACTTTTTAAAAAAAATATATAAGTGGAGCAACCAATGATTTTCTCATTTTTCAACCATTCAATTTACATGAAGATAAAATTCAATTTTGAGTGTTTGATATCATATAATTTACACCATGTAAATGTTCTGTCCATTATATATTTGGGAATCTTAAGATATCATCAACAGTAACTTTGAACAGTTTTGTTGACATAACAAGATAATAAAAGTACATCATTTCATTGATGCAAACAATAATGCATTATGTAAAAGGATATCCTACTATGCAAAATCAAAACATTGATTCCACTATGCAAAAAGACATCCCATAATATTCCACTATCAAAAGATTCAAAGCATCCAAGATACTTATAATATTATAAATACCAAGTTATGTATATTAGTCTCTCTCTTTTTTCTTCTTTTGCCCTGTTAAGTATATTGAAATTAGTAAGATGTTTTTTTCTTTTCTTTTTTATAGGATAAAAGAATAAACTATCTTTACTAAGTGGAAGTCTACTGCTAAAACTTTTTTTTTTTTTTTAATCTCAAAAAAAGGTTACTAATCTCATGAGTGCTCATTGTGGCCCAAATGGAAATATGGATCGCTATTAAGTGTTGATAATCTCTTCGGCTGCTCATAAAGGCCCAAAACACAGACAAATTGTTTGTGCAATCACAATTTTGAAATCGATTGGGCCTTGGTTCAAATTTCAACTGATTGCTGGCTTTTTCCTGTGGGCCTTTAGCCACTACAATTTTGGTCTGGTGCGATTTCGATCATCACTTCAGAATAAGAAGTTGGGTTTGTCTCTCTTGGACTGAAGTCATGAAAGCATGCATATTTATACACTTAAAAGGCCTATTCCGTTGATGATATATATATATATATATATATATATAATTTTTTTTTTTTTTGGTTGAAAATTTAAGATTTTAGTAAGTTTAAATTCCTAATTATTTCTGAAAAATTAGATGTTACTGTTTGGTATGAAACTAGTTTTTTTTTTTTTTTTTTTTTTTTTTTTTTTTAATAAATGAAATCCTGAGAGCTTAGTGCAAATTTAAAGGGGGAAAACAAGTTAAACAACTTACAGGACCATTACGTCAGGTAAGACATGATAAGAAATGTTAAATAGTTTTAGGCCTTAATTGTTACAAGTACAAAGTAATGTTAGTGATGCTATAAATTTTACTATATAAGTCTTACAAATTAATGTGTTATTTAATTTTTTTTTTTTTATAGATACAATAAAATTTTAACCTATGACATTAACTTCATGATGATTGCTCTTTATCATCAAGTCAAGATATTAATCGGATTTTGTGTAACCAAAATTTGAACCCCTAGATTTCTCATTTGTAAAACAAAAGATCTACCAGTTGAGTTAACTAACAAACTGATACTAATGTGTCTACTTTTAAACATATAACCAAAATAAAAACTAAGAAATTTATTTTTATGTTATTAATGTAGAACCATCTTAGTAACAAACAAACAAAAAAATGATTTGGACTAAACATGTTCATTAACATGTCATGGGTTCTAGTCAGTTCAACTAGCTATAGTAAAGTCTCTAATAGTTGCATAAAAGATTTGGGGTTCAATCCCTGCCTACACTAAAAACCGATTGGTCTATTGGTTTAATAATAAAGAGTTATCATTAGGAGCGAATGCCATAGGTTGAAAGTCTCTCTAAAAAAAATATATTCATTAACATGCCAATTTGTGAACTTTTCTAGTAAAATTGAATTTAGTATTTTTGTCAAGTGGAAGGCACGAGAGATTAGATTTCCTTAACTTTTATTAATTTCGACAAACTAAATACATAATATTTGAAAGCTTACTTTAATTCATCTAATTATATTAATTTTTTTTAAATTTTGGTTTTTAGAATTACAAATAGTACTAAATTATGCTTTTTTAAACTAATTAGGATTTAGACTCACCATCCTTTTGGATAAAACAACTCAACACCAAAAAAATCCTTATTAAATTAAGTTTGATATTTTATAATTAAATTAGATATGTTCTCTTTTATTTATTAATAAATTCTCTAATTAGAAATTTTATTTATTAATGCTTATTAATTAAATATGTGTTAGCTACAAACTATACTACAAATTACTAATATGGTGAGTAGTTATTAGTAAGTAAAAAAACTACATAAATAGTGGGCCTAAATAAAAATGAATAAAAATTTGTCACATCAATGGTTTGTAAAAATATTGTAAAATAGTGTTTGGTTGTAGCATTGCTCAAATTTTTTTTTTGTAGGACTTTCGTGCATGTGCATGACACAAATTAGAAACTGGTTTATAATATATTCTTGACACAAATTTTTTTTTTTTTGTATTCTCAAAATATATATACACAAATACAATCCTAATAAGTGCTTAATAGTAAAATATTTATTTCCGTATGCAAATATAATAATTATAAATAGCTATTATAAATACTGTAAGGACACGATTTTTAACGACCCAAGGACGACGTTGGGCTCGTGTGTAAAGGGCCCGAACAATATGATTTGTAGAGAATGGGTTTGGAAAGGCCTGCCTTTGGGCGCTAGGCTTCGGTCTGGTCCCGGTTTCATGAGCGATCATACAAAGATGAGTTTAGACTGTATAGCTGAGCCTTGCATCAATGTAGTTTGAAAAGTTTGACTCCTCGGAATTAGTCCGAGGAGCATTACATTCTCACCATTCCTCCTTTTTCTTCCTCCTTTTCTCCTCTTTTATACTAGTATTCGATTTCCCTTCTTCATCTACGTGTCAGTTTCTCCTTGTTTGGGGCAGTTACTCGTCCTATCAATCTTCACGTCAGAGTGGTTGGGAAAAGCTGGATAGCATGGTATGGGGTATGGGCTTGTCAGGTGCTGGGCTCCACGTTATGGTGTTGGCAGCTTTCTAGCTTGTACTGTTCTTATACTGAGTTTGTCCTTTTCTTCAAGTGTTTTGTGAGGCGTTGAGCGTGAGGTTGTCCTCGGCTATATTATTGGGCCATCAAGGGGTTCTCCTCACACCTCCTCGGCAATAGGGCTCCTAGGCTTGGGTTTTGGGCCTTTAATGTGAAGTGGGCCGGGATTCCAAATTTCAGGCCCCACAATAGCCCCTCGAAATCCTGCTTCCCGACTTTTTAGTTGGGAAGAAGGGTTTTGGTGATGCTGTGCCCACCTCGTGACTTGTTCAAGTTCCGTATCTTACTGCTGCTTGTGTTCTTCCACTTGCATGGGAGATGTGCCGAATTAATAGGCATTACTTTATTCTTCATCCGCGCAGTGCCCTTCGTCATTTCAGTATTCGAGGCGCGCCTTCACGAGGACCTTTAAATCTTGTGGTGGCGGATAGCGTTGGAAATTGTGCCAGAGCTGCCTTGTCTGCAGCGTTTCTTGGGAATCTGCTCAAATTAAATTAAATGACACCTCCTTACCCTTTAAATAAGTAGGACAGATGGTTATTCTCCTGGCATATAAACCCTTCTGCTCCCTTCAAAACCATAACCTTTTATCCATAACCGGTTCCCACATCCAGTGTCGTCCTCCCTTAGTGCAATATGTTTGAGGCTTGGGTGGAGATGGAGGTGGAGGAACTTCACCCGCCACAGAGGCACCGGACCCTTCCAAGACTTAAAGTGATGTGGTCTGGGCAGGGGAGGCACAGATTTAAGGTGTCCTCCCGCTTGGATATGGTGGGAACGGTACCCTCCCCTCTTTCAGTCAAAATCCAAAGCAGGTTCTGGTCACACCAGATTTTTGGTGTGTCAGAAGAAAGGTTTTCCGCCATCAGCGCCGTCTGCGATACCGCAGGCGTGGTTCCGTGGAGGCCAATCAACTTCCGGCTGCCTGCACCTTTTCTTCAACGGTGCTGGCCTCAAGTTGGGGTCCCTGCACCTTTTTTTCGGCTCCGCTAGCCCGAAGTCGGGCTCTCTACGCCTTTTCTTCAACGGTGCAGGCCCCGAGTTGGGCTCTTTGGCTGCCTGAGTTATAGGCATGTAAAAGTGTTGAGGAATGGTTTTCCTTGAACAACGTCTTGAAACAGCAGCCAACCTCCCCTCTGTACTACTTCCTCGGCTTTCTCTTTATTTTCTTGGATCTTTCTTTTCGCTTATGTAGTTAGCTTTAATATAAGCTTATTCCAGCTTTTCATTGTACGCTGTACTATTTCTTTGTCTTAATAAAAGAGGAATTTATTTACTTGTTTTGAATATTTTTCTTTTTTGCAACTACTACTTTGTGAATGGGTGTGCTCCATGTGTGTTTTTCTTCAATGATACTTAGAGCAGGAAACCTTGAAACATAATCCGACTAATTCTAATTTACCGACATTACCAAGCATAATAACGATAATTCACAGTAAATTAAACTCAGGAAACTAACCGAGATAATAGCTGAATATTCCGTAATACGTGCGAGGAGACCGTCCGAGAACGATAAACTCTAAATAATTCATCCGAGGGGGTAACCGAGCAGTGAGGGACTCTAACTGCGTTCTGACAACGTATGGCACTATATTGCAGTCGCACCAATTCCTCTGGTACCGAGGATCCGAGGGTAGGCTGGGGAATCCATGCAGCCTTGGGATTAGCCCACTTATCAATGGGGAACTCTTTCGCGGGGTAGATTCTAAGGGTCATATAACGTCCAGGTTGTGTCCAATCCCCGTATTGTCTCTTCTAAGTACTTGGTTTCCAGATAGGCTTGAGTCCGAGGACCATGCAAGACCTTGGTTCTGTCCAAAACTTGTAATTTTTCTTTTGAGTACTTGGTTTCCCCATAGGCTTGAGTCCAAGGACCATGCAAGGCCTTGGTTCTGTCCAAAACTTGTAGTTTTTCTTTTGAGTATTTGGTTTCCCCATAGGCTTGAGTCCAAGGACCATGCAAGGCCTTGGTTCTGTCCAAAACTTGTAGTTTTTTCTTTGTGTACTTGGTTTCCCCATAAGCTTGAGTTCGAGGACCATGCAAGGCCTTGGTTCTGTCCAAAACTTGTAGTTTTTTCTTTGTGTACTTGGTTTCCCCATAGGCTTGAGTCCAAGAACCATGCAAGGCCTTGGTTCTGTCCAAAACTTGTAGTTTTTTCTTTGAGTATTTGGTTTCCCCATAGGCTTGAGTCTGAGGACCATGCAAGGCCTTGGTTCTGTCCAAAACTTGTAGTTTTTTCTTTGAATATTTGGTTTCCCCATAGGCTTGAGTCCGAGGACCATGCAAGGCCTTGGTTCTGTCCAAAACTTGTAATTTTTCTTTTGAGTACTTGGTTTCCCCATAGGCTTGAGTCCGAGGACCATGCAATGTCTTGGTTCTGTCCAAAACTTGTAATTTTTCTTTTAAGTACTTGGTTTCCCTATAGGCTTGAGTCCGAGGACCATGTAAGGCCTTGGTTCTGTCCAAAACTTGTAGTTTTTCTTTTGAGTACTTGGTTTCCCCATAGGCTTAAGTCCGAGGACCATGCAAGGCCTTAGTTCTGTCCAAAACTTGTAGTTTTTTCTTTGTGTACTTGGTTTCCCCATAGGCTTGAGTCCGAGGACCATGCAAGGCCTTGGTTCTGTCCAAAACTTGTAGTTTTTTCTTTGAGTATTTGGTTTCCCCATAGGCTTGATTCCGAGGACCATGCAAGGCCTTGGTTCTGTCCAAAACTTGTAGTTTTTTCTTTGTGTACTTGGTTTCCCCATAGGCTTGAGTCCGAGGACCATGCAAGGCCTTGATTCTGTCCAAAACTTGTAGTTTTTTCTTTGAGTATTTGGTTTCCCCATAGGCTTGAGTCCGAGGACCATGCAAGGCCTTGGTTCTGTCCAAAACTTGTGATTTTTCTTTTGTATTTATTTATTTTTCGAACGTAAGCCCCTAGACCAGGGCGGGGAGAGCTGGCTTGAGGCCAGAATCCCCTAGAGCTGCCCGTGCCATTGGCACTGCAAGGTGTAGCCCCTAGCAGTAGTTTATGTCGGAGCAACAACCGCATGCCGCCGGGGATGAAGGAAACCCCGCGAACCTCTGCTTGCTAGAGAGTTGACTCAACCGCCACCTGCGCCAACGCGCAAGCCTTCCCACAGACGGCGCCAATTGTAGGGACACGATTTTTAACAACCCAAGGACGACGTTGGGCTCGTGTGTAAAGGGCCCAAACAATATGATTTGTAGAGAGTGGGTTTGGAAAGGCCTGCCTTTGGGCGCTAGGTTTCGGTCTGGTTTCGGTTTCATGAGCGATCATACAAAGATGAATTTGGACTGCATAGCTGAGCCTTGCATCAATGTAGTTTGAAAGGTTTGACTCCGAGGAATTAGTCCGAGGAACATTACATTCTCACCATTCCTCCTTTTTCTTCCTCCTTTTCTCCTCTTTTATACTAGTATTCGATTTCCCTTCTTCATCTACGTGTCAGTTTCTCCTTGTTTGGGGCAGTTACTCGTCCTATCAATCTTCACGTCAGAGTGGTTGGGAAAAGTTGGATAGCATGGTATGGGGTATGGGCTTGTCAGGTGTTGGGCTCCACGTTATGGTGTTGGCAGCTTTCTAGCTTGTACTGTTCTTGTACTGAGTTTGTCCTTTTCTTCAGGCGTTTTGTGAGGCGTTGAGCGTGAGGTTGTCCTCGGCTATATTATTGGGCCATCAAGGGGTTCTCCTCACACCTCCTCGGCAGTAGGGCTCCTCGGCTTGGGCTTTGGGCCCTTAATGTGAAGTGGGCCGGGATTCCAAATTTCAGGCCCCACAAATACCTTAAGTATCAAATTCCATATTTACACACACAAGATAATAAAGATGAAAAATATTACTATGTTCAAATTTTCCTGCAGATTATAGACTATTCTATACTTAAATATAGAATAAATTTAAATTTTATTCTATATTTAAACTCTCAATTAAAATCTTACCAATTTATACTTTTCTTCAATGGAATATATAGTTACATATACAAAATTGTAATAAATATTTTTTAATAACTCCCATATATATTTATTAGTTTCATGTAAAAACATAAATTATAATCTATATATATATATATATATATAAAACCGAAGCCTCTGCTAGCACCACAATTTTCCACGTCAGCACAATATTTAAAAAATAAAAAATAAAAATAAAAACATTATAACACTTCAAAACCCTAGCAACCTTACCCTCAAAACCCTAGCCACCTTACCTCTCTCTCAAGTTAAGAAATATAAAGCCACAGTTTCTGCAAACTCTCCCTCTCCCTCTCCAAACGTAAATATCAAATTCAACCCCTTTAATTTCTCTTTATATTTTTGAGGCTTCTATAGAGTTATAGTGAGTTATGCTGATTTTGTTTTTTGTGTGTGTGTATAGATGGTTATAATACTCCGGTATTCCAAGAGAAGTTTGTGTTTTCGTTAATTGAAGGCCTTAGAGAGATAAGTGTTGCAGTTTGGAACAGTAATACAAAAGACGATTTCATTGGCAGCGGAAAGTAATTACTTTGTCTCATATTTTTGTTTTTTGAATTGATTTTGTGTGCTTTTTAGACCCTTTTGGATCAATTTTGTTAATTGGGTTTTTTTTTTTTTTAGGGTCCAATTGGGGAAGGTTCTTTCAAAGGGTTACGACAACCGCACTTGGTGTCTGTATACTAATAGTGGGGGGTAAGTGCTATAAATTACTAACCCTTTTAAGTGTATAATCTGTTTTTAAAATTATCTATAATATTTTGTCCTCCGAAAATTTTATCTCTTTAATTTTATTATATTGTGTTTCTTAAGCTATAGACAGATTTTCTTTGTTTTTTATTTTCAATAATAAATCATTTTATTGCAATACCGGTAATTGTTTGAGAAATCCAATATGTTCATATCTCTATAGAATAGAGAATAGTATAAGCCAATTTTATTACAACTACTTAAATTGAGTTGACTTAAATCCGTACAATTACAAAATATAGTATGAAAGATAATGGAATTAATTGTTGTAATTTTTATTTTCTTTCCATGTTTTGAATTTCCATGTTTTTATTGTTGATGAGAAATTAAGGCTCAGTTACACAATATGTGTAAATTCTTCAGAAGGCTACTTTAAATAGTAAGTCAATGCGTCTCTTACATTTGGGTATTAGTTAGAATTATTTTCAAATGATTGTACCAATAAAAGTGAATGTGTATAAATTTTGTTTAATTATCCCGTGCATCGCACGGGTTAGCGACTAGTATATACCTATTTATAACTACTATCATTGTCTAATCTCATATTTAATTATGTCATATACAAACACATCAAAATAAATTCTTATTAATAACTATCATAATCATCAAAATTTTTAATTTATAAACAAAATAAGAGAGAGAGAAAAATCAATTCTTTTTAGATAAAATCATATTTAATGAACTTTCATGTGTATAATTACAGTACATGGGTAGCTGTAATTTACTTAAAATAAATAAAAAAATGTTTAAAAAAGTGTATTTATAATCATTTATCCTTATATTTTATTTATTTATTGAATTTAGATATTTTACATATTTTTGTTATGGGAAGATTATATTTTATATTTAAACATTCTATGTGAATATTGCCGCATCATATGTCATGCAATCATCTGCATATATGCTAAGGTCATATTTATTTCATACGCTTATAATTGCAGCTTTGAAATATTATATAGGGAAAAATAAATAAATAAAATAAAATAAAAAGAAAGAAACTTGGAGAAGAAGCATTCCAAGAGTTCTAATAATCAATTTTTGACTAAATCTGATAACAACATATATAATTACATTCTTTTAGAGGTGTTCACAAATGGTGGCGCATCACTGTTTTCTTCATCTTTTAGAAAGAACGCTACTTCAAATCAGAATTTTCAAGACATAAAATATAAGTTGTTCCCGTCGTTTTAGTTAGGTTTGTAGGTAACTTATGTTGACTGTGTTCCTATGGAAGGAATTTCATGCAAAACAATGAAAGATACATTCCTTTAGTTCCTTGAAAGTTGACACTGTTAATTCTAAATAAAATTGTGCGCTATTATTTGACTAGTCGGAGTTTTTTTTAATGGTTATAGAGATATATATTAGAAAAGTTGCAAAGATTTTTCAATTGGTTATATAAATAAATATTGCAAAACCTTTGAGGATTTATGGTAAGCCAATTCAAAAGCATTGCACTTATAATTTATCAATTGACTAGCTGAATGAAAAAAGTTTTTAATCAACCTCTCTATCTTCTTCTCTTTTATTTAATTTCTTTGAATAATTCTTAAGACTAGGTTTAGATGCCACTTTGAGAATCAATTCCCAATCTTTAATATCAGTGAACAAGCTAATAAGATATCATTCTTTATAGATATTCTCTTCACAGACGTTTCTTTTGGCTTAGGTTAGAGAAAACAAACAATTCCAACATGTACCTTTTTTTTAAGAGAGTTCCAACCTATAGCATCCACTTCTGATAATAACTCTTTAAGTCTTTATCATCAAACTAATACATCAATCAAATTTTGGTGTGTACGGGGATTGAACCTCATATCTTTTATTCAACCATAAAATTTTTTACTAATTGAGCTAACTGGAACCACTACTTGTACCATGTTTTTATTGTGTATGGAGGTATGTTTTAAGAAAATATTTGTATCAATAAAAACGTTGGAGATTGGTATGCAGAATTGAATTGGCAGTAAAAGAATTCAAGAAAGTTTAAAATATAAAATGAAATTAAAAAAAAGTAGTATAAAGGATTTGTACTCATTTATAAGTTGGTTTTGACAATTCCAACTTCCAATATACTGAATACCGACAAAATTTAGATACCGTACTTAGGTGTTGTTCCTTAAATTCTCATCTTAACATTCAGCCAAGTGGTTGTACTTAACTATAAATACATTTTCATCCCATAAGAAAAAAGCCACATGACTAAATTTTAAAAGAGAAATTTAAATAACAACATCTAAGGTACTGTACCTAAGTTTTTCCCACAAAATATAGATTTCATGTAGCACCATTTGTGTTCCACTTTATACTCTACTAATTATGGTATGCCATAAGTTTTTTATTTTTTAATTAAGCTTTACTTATTTTATAAGGAAAATAAATATAATACATGGCATGCCATAATTGGTCGAGTAAATTGTAATACAAAACAGAGGAATTCTATTCCAATTGAGTAATGCTATGGATACATAAAAATGCACAACTTTGTGAGTTGTGAGTAGTGGAAGTAATGTTATGGATACATAAAAATGCACAACTTTGTGAGTTGTGAGTAGTGGAAGTGTGTCCTCACATGACCCATCATCACATATCCACCAATCACAACTCACCACATGGCGAGTTATGGCATAAAGTTGTGCATTTTTATGTGTTCATAGCATTACTCATTCCAATTTACCAATGGACAAGATTTAGGTACAGTACTTAGGTGTTATTCCTTAGGTTCCCCTTTTAAAATTCTACCATGTGGATTTTTTCTCATAGGATAGAAGTGTATTTTTTAGTTAAGTAGCCACATGACTGAATTTTAAGTGGGGAACCTGAAAAATAGCACCTAAAGTACTATATCTAAGTTTTGTCATTTACTAATTACAATGTATGGATATGGAAAATAATATTAGGATCATAATGGCAAGTCTAAAAATGGGGTAATTATTGAATACTTCCAGAATATCATAAATGTGTATTCTCCTCTCTCACATAACTATAGGTCTCACTAATTAATGATGAGACTCACAATTTATGTGATATGGGAAGTACGCATTAATGGTGCTCTGAAAATATTCAATAATTTTCCCTAAAAATTAATGTTTTATAGTAGTGACAGTTAGTGTTTTTTTTTTTTTTTTTTTTTTTGAGATAGTAGTGACGGTTGTTTGATACTGAGTTTCAACCAAAAATAATAATTATAATTATAAATTCCATTCAGAATAGAATACTCTGCTTTTCTAGAAGTTCGTTATCGTGTTTGAGACTTTAAAGCTAAGAATATAGGGATGGCATTAGATTGGGTTTGGTGGCTTTTTTGAACCAATCCGACCATAATAGTAAGGATTTAATATTTTTTTTTAAATGAGTTTGGAATGTGATTGAGTTCACATTTTTAAACAAGTCATGATTTGGAAAAGAACAAAACTTAGATACAGTACTTTATGTGTTGTTCCTTAAGTTGCTCTCTTAAGATTTAACCATGTGGTTATTTAACTAAAAAATACACTTCTATTGTTTCAAAAATTACACTTCTATCCCATGAGAAAAAATCCACATGGCAGAATCTTAAAAAGGAAACCTAAAGAACAGCACCTAAGTACTATACCTAAGTCTTACTCTTTAGAAAGGGTTCTATTTTTATACCTTAAGTACCGAATTATGTCTTTAACTTATTAAATACCTCTATTATTACTTTATTTGTAAAGAACTTAGGGTTTCTATTAAAAAGTAAGTGTACCTATATTTTTCTCTTTAAAAATTTCTTTTATTTAGTGTAAAAGTGTTTAATAATTCTTATATTTCATTAAAAAGCATTTTAGATATTCAATTTTAGGTCAGCATGAACTCTTCAGACTTGTTTGACCTAATTCTTATTAAGATATATGGATGAGTTTGAAAGAGGTTGGGCCTTTTATATGTACAACGGGATGGGTTTGGGATGGAATTTCCAAAATTTAAGAGTTTGCTATGTATAATACTTGTGTTTGTTTGTCATGTAACTTACTTTTTTCAATATTTTGAAAATGAACCTTTTGAAAAAAATATACCTAAAATAATGTGAGGTTTAAAAAAGGTAAACCTCAAAAAAGTGCGGTTTTAAAATGATATGACAAATGAGGATTGGGTTTGGAGGGAAAAAAAAAAATCTTTGTCTCAAACCCACCAATTGCCATTCTTAGTTGAGTACTCCTTTATCATTTAAGATGTTGACAAAGGGTCGATTATCATAATCTAAAAGATAATTCAGTACTTAATCAGTGGAAAGGACTTGGCCTATGGAGAATATTGGTGTATATGAGCATATGCAAGAAGTTTGTACAACAACCAAAGAGCAAGTGCAATCATAATTCTCAACCAAATAATCAATTTTGAAGTAATAATTCCAAATTCAAAAACAAAATTGATTGAAGAAATGGTAGGTTGGTGAAATTTGATTTTATTGATGGCAACTATCCTGTTTTTTTTTTTTTTTTTTTTGATGGGATATAGGTGCTCTTTGAGTCTTGAGTGACATGGTCTACATTAATCATGATAATGTCCTTGTACGCCTAACTTAATCATTATAATGTTATAATCAGCTCGATGCCTCATGATTGTTGTTCTGTCGTTGTCTTCTATAGTTATTTATCCTCTTCTCTATTGAATGAAAAGTGCAGATCTGCACTAGATGATAATATAACCAGGACAAAGTCAGTTTAGCTTCTCACGTGTATTGATATAAACTATAAAGTATAATATATATAGGATTTTACTAATGTGTGCTCTTAGGGCACACATTAAGCTTTCTGTTTTTGGAAACATTTTTTCGGGAATTGAAAAAGCTGTCATTACTTTTTCAATTCTCGAGAAAATGTTTCCAAAAACAAAAAGCTTAATATGTACCCTAAGGGCACACATTAACCGGACCCATATATATATAAATAATTTAGCTTGGAATATTCAAGAATTCTCCATTGCATTCCTTAAAGAATGAATCCAGCTGTCCGTTGCATTGGGAAGCGGCAAAAAGTTAATAAACATATACTTTTTAACGAATACAAATAATCTATTTCATTATTTGTGTTTCATTTTAAACTTTACCAATAATAGTAGGTCATGTATTTTTTTTTTTCTATTATAAATTTTGATTATTTTATAAGAAAAGTCAAGCAAACACATACCGTAATAACTTGTAATTAATAGAACACAAATTAGACCACAAAAAATTGGGACAAATAATTTGTATCCTCTCTTCAACTTAATGTTGTGCGACTCCCCATAAACAACTAATCTATTGTAATGCTAAAGGTCTTGTAACTGAATTGACACATTCCTATATATAAAGTGCTTGGGGTCTAAGGGAAAAAGAATTCGAGCTACGGAGTTATCAGTATGTTGTAATTATCTCTCTAAAAAAAAAAAAAAAAAAACTATTGTAATAACAAAGTTAACTTGCCAAGAGCCTTCTTGTAACGTAATTTAATATTGCTTTTTTATATTTCCAACAAAGATATATTCAAATCCTCCCACCTCAACTATAAATATATCCCAAAAAAAAAAAAACTTAACCATAACCAATGAACTCCAATACTAGTTGACCGGATCCTTTAAGATTAATGCATATTCTATTTTGCTACAGTCATAATGCGGTACCTCAAGGGTTGTTGGACATAAACATGATGTCAGTTTGTGTGGTAGTCCATTGCCTTAGTTATATGGTAATAATAACTCATAACACGATGTTGTTTTAACTTTACTTTCTTAAGAAAATTTAAAATGTAAATATGATTGTATTTGAATTGTTCGTTTGATTATGATTCTTAATTATGTCAAAACACTAATAATTTTTTCTTAGACGTGATTTGATTTTAAAAACCATTATTTGACGATAAGAGATTTTATAAATTGAGTTAATTAGAACTCACAACTCGACTTGCTATTAATACTTGAGAGGGGTAAATAATGAGTTTTGAAAACCATAGCCTTCTCATTTGAGACGAGACACATACCCTCATAATTATTGATGATTTTTTTTTAATAGATTCTATTGATGAAGTCATTTGGATATGAAATAGAATAGATTACTTCATGGTACATTGTACTACTCAGTAGGGTTTTTTTTTTTTTTTTTTTTTGGCATTATTGAGAGGCTTGGAGGCTCTTCTTTCTGTACTGAGTATTCAAATCTTTAAAAAATGTAGGATACAGTATACATGGTTTATTCAAATATGAAAAAGTGACAAAATTCGCTCTATTTATTTTATAATGGAGGAATAAGATTTTAAAAACTCTAGCTATTGTAGGTTAAGAGTCTTATAATTCAACTAGTTGACAATTTTTAATATTTTCAGTAGTAAAAAATTATGTTTGGATTCCCCTCCCATGATTATTGAATTGTTAAAAAAAAGATATTATAGTTCGTAAAGTTATTCTAAAAACTTTAGAAGATCCTACCCTTCTACATACTCTACTTTGAATTCACCCTTATTAATCCACCCATTTTCTTCTCTTTTGTCAATATATCAAACTTTTCAAGCTAATTTAAATACTGCTAATTAAGAGTAAAAATTTTTAGAGAAGAAAATTATGTTCGAATTATCTAATAATAAATTAGTAATCTTCACTGCCTATGGTCATCTTCAATGATACACATGTACCTGCACTCACTTCTGTGCACGTGTCCATGCGTGCCAACCACTATAATTAAGCAACTATTCATACAAAAAGATCATGAACATGATATTGGCGTAGTATAATGCTTAATTTTGTAATTAACTAATTATCACAACAAGAGATGGTAGTATAAACTATTCGGAAATCTACAATATTTAAAAAAAAAAAAAAATTTAAAGCTTCAAGTAAATTAATTACTTCTGATTTGCTTTTAATAATATACCATAAAGATCTGTCTTTTTTTTTTTTTTTTTTTTTTTGGTGATACATACATTAAAATATAACAATTGGTTTACAAAAAATTCACTCATATTGCTTCAAAGATTTGATTTATGTATATGAGTGCACATGCATTCTCTAGGGGTCCCAACTCCCAAGAATCAGTGAGTGAGTGATTATCATAAAAAAAAAAAAAAAAAAAGAATCAGTGAGTCACTTGGTTTTACTGTACAGTCTGGACTTTGGACCCTGAAATGTGTAATCAATTTGGCCACTAATAAATAAATCACAAGTGGTCACACACTCGTATTATATCCTAATCATAGAAATAGTTTGGTTCAAGCCTTGTAAGAGAATCAGCATTAGGGTGTAAACATCTCTCAGTTGCTATTTTACAACTCAAGATAGCAAAAACCCATTCCATCTAGGTTTGTATGAAACCTTACTATTCATAGATTGTAAAGGAAAAAAATACTATTTAATCTTGTGGTTGTGTATGATGAGAAAAAGATAATGGGAGGAAAGAGAGAGATAAGAATATTTTTTTATTATTTTATTAGGTAGTTTATATTATTTTATTGAGTTGTATATATGTAAAAATAAAAATTGAGATGTAGGGTGAGTTGTAAAATAAATTGGTAAAATAGATAAGATAGTGTTTGAAGATGCAAAATAGGTTTATTTTTTTGCATCCTTGAATGCTAGTGCTCTATGTATTAAATTAATAGCAATGCTATTAAGATTGTATTAACTTGCGGTGCATTGTACCTGAATTTTTGTGGTGGTTTGGTCATTAGTAGTGTCTTCTACAATTTACTAGTATCTAATATATGAAAATGGTTAGTTAAGAGAAGGGAATATGCAAATCTTAGATGGGTCATTTGGCAAGTACTAAAATAATCTAAAGTTTAAATCTTTAAAATGCATTTTGCTTTTGATTTGTGCTAACACACCTGCTTAGTGCACCTCATGATGTAATGTAACCTATCAAGAATATCCAAGACGAAATAGCTAATTTTTTAGACTTTTTTTTGTTGAAAAAAAAAACATTTTATTTTAAACATTTTCTTTGTAATTTAATTATAGTCCTCTTTTCAATTATATTCTCCAATAAACTTTCTGTTCTTTAACTATTCCATTCAAACATACTCTTTTGTCTCACTAAACCACCAAAAACCAACACCACATCAGTTAACCGACTCCACAACTTGTAAGTTGTAACACCCATAATTTCTCTCAATTAGTTTTATTAAATCTGGGGATGATATTAGGGTGAAACTTAAATTTTACACAATTGGGTATTTCCTAAAATTTTTACAACTTCACCTTTAGTATAATTTTTCTGGGTAAATTACATTTCCCTCTCTTAAGATTTGGTAACAAAGAACAATATTTAATATTTTTTTTTAAACTTTCATTAAGAATGATTAGGGATTATGGGTTCCAATTAACTCAATTGGTAAAATCTTTTGTTATCAAATAAGAAATATAGAGGTTCATACTTCACTTACACTAAAAACCAAATAATGTCTTGACTTGATGATAAAAAAATCATCATAGAACATACAACATATATTGAAATTCTATCATATTTATAATAATTTAAAAAAAAAAAAAAAAAAAAAAGATTATTAGGGTCATGGAGAGGATGTCATATGTTGAAGTTGTATTGAAAAAAAAAGGATGATTAAGGTTTGATCAAATGAATCTTTTCAATATTTTCTTATATTGTTATTAATAGAATGATTAATATGTTGATTTAAATTTTTTTTTTTATTTTTTTAAAAAAACACTTAAGGAAAGGAAGCGTCACTTCCTTTAATTGGGACAGATATCATTCTTCCAAATTTTGCCAAATTTCTTAAACCTTAGGGGGTGGGAAGTGTCACTTATTTTAAAGTTTGAAGTGGATATTATTCTCCCAAACTTCAAGTAAAGGGAGAGTAGTTTTTATTTTTTCTTAATATAAGATATGTAAACTCATTTCAAATTTATTAAAATTTTATATTTTTAATGGTATATATTACTATTTATTATTTACAACTTATTATATATTTACCACCAAAAAAAAAACTTATTATATTTTTATTTCATAATTACAAATTTATTTATAACATCATGTATTAGAATAAAAGAAGGGTCTGATTAATGTGTGCCCTTAAGACACAGATTAAGCCATTTATTTTTGAAAATTGAAAAAATATTGACAACTTTTTTAATTTTTAAAAAAAATTTTTAATTTTTTTTCTAAAAAAAAGTTTTAAAAAAATTAATTATTATATGCCCCCAAGACTAACGTTAACAAAATCCATAAAAAAATTGGGAATCATTCCCTTTGTTTATTTTTATCCAGCTCGATTTGTTAAATCATGGAGAAGGATAACACACTTTACATTTCCTTTCAAGTGACGTTAAAAAGTTGAAAAAAAAAAAGTAGCAAAGCATGCGAACACGTCTGGCTCTAATGTTAAAAAGGAAAAAGATAAAAATTGTGGAATCCTTAAAAAGGAAAGAAAAAGTTTGGCAAGTGATTGAATACGCTGCTAAATTTATGTCTTTCTTTGGATGAACAGCATGATGAAAAGACGTACTGTATTAAATTATAGCATTAAATAGCATTAAAACGCGCATACCAGAATTTGCATTTGACTTCTTCAACAAAATGGTTATTCTCTATTAAAAATCAAAAACAAAAACAATATATATATTAAAAAAAAATTAAATTAAAATCTAAATTAAGTGTAATTTTACTCTACATGTTTAATCTAATTTTTAAATTTATGTGTCAAGTAAATTATTATGTGCAAAAATCAAAAAGTTTAAATTTAATTCGATTTTAAATTGAAGTTTAATTTGTACTATGTGTTCTATTTTATTTTTTATTTTTTGTGGTAGGTGAATTATTAAATGCAAAAATCGAAGAGTCTAAATCCAATTAGATTTTAAATCACGTTTATATATACACACACACTACCTGTGGGAGCTATGGCCCAAAATAATGTATTGGGCCTTGGACCTTGTCCGAGGACACTAACAAGTCCGAGGAGAGAAACACGACTTAGATGATCTACGTTACAAGCCTCATTAGTGGGAGACAAAGGAAAGAAGATCCGAGGAGGAACTCTTCCTCGGACACGACAGACCCAGACCAAGTGTATATTCAAGCACTTAGATGATCTACGTTACAAGCCTCATTAGTGGGAGACAAAGGAAAGAAGGTCCGAGGAGGAACTCCTCCTCGGACACGACAGACCCAGACCAAGTGTATATTCAAGCATTTGAAGTACGCCCCCTGAACACGTGAAAGGGAAGAACAGCATGATGAAAAGTTTGGCAAGTGATTGAATACGCTGCTAAATTTATGTCTTTCTTTGGATGAACAGCATGATGAAAAGACGTACTGTATTAAATTATAGCATTAAATAGCATTAAAACGCACATACCAGAATTTGCATTTGACTTCTTCAACAAAATGGTTATTCTCTATTAAAAATCAAAAACAAAAACAATATATATATATTAAAAAAAAATTAAATTAAAATCTAAATTAAGTGTAATTTTACTCTACATGTTTAATCTAATTTTTAAATTTATGTGTCAAGTAAATTATTATGTGAAAAAATCAAAAAGTTTAAATTTAATTCGATTTTAAATTGAAGTTTAATTTGTACTATGTGTTCTATTTTATTTTTTAATTTTTGTGGTAGGTGAATTATTAGATGCAAAAATCGAAGAGTCTAAATCCAATTAGATTTTAAATCACGTTTATATATACACACACACTACCTGTGGGAGCTATGGCCCAAAATAATGTATTGGGCCTTGGACTTTGTCCGAGGACACTAACAAGTCCGAGGAGAGAAACACGACTTAGATGATCTACGTTACAAGCCTCATTAGTGGGAGACAAAGGAAAGAAGGTCCGAGGAGGAACTCCTCCTCGGACACGACAGACCCAGACCAAGTGTATATTCAAGCATTTGAAGTACGCCCCCCTGAACACGTGAAAGGGAAGAAAACTCAAAATATCTAAGAAAAAACTGCCACCACCACATTAAATGCACTGCAGCTACTTTTCTGGTTGCATTAATGTGGAGAAAACCCTTGAACAGTGCTACCTTAACTGTCGCAACTGACAGAGGACTGAAAGGGATGTCTGATGGGATGTCTGATGGGATGAGTGCTCAAGTGGGGGTTCAAGTGATCAACAAGTGTAAGGTCCAGATGATCAGGAAGAGCCTATATAATGTGGAAAAGCCCCCATGAAGAAGGGGCAGAAAAAAAAGAAGAGGAGAATACTGTAACATGTTAAAGAACCCTAATGTGGTGATTTGTATTTATAAGTAAAATTCTAGTCTCCTCGGACGGAAGGTCCTTTGATCATAATAGCTTTTATTCGTGTCTGATTGCTTCTTAACCCCATGCAAGCCGTTGCTCAACTCATCTAAACCTAGTTCTTTTACCCATACTCTACAAAATTCATTGTATTGGCCTTTTTGGACCAGGATTCCATACAGTTCGGGCTTGGGCTCCAAACTTTGTCCCTACACTACCTATATGAGAATTCATTTCTTTGGACTGAACTTTTATATAGTTCAAAAATAGCCTCATTAATGAAGAGTAACTTCTCTTAAAAATAGAGTCATAAATGTCAAATAACAAATTTAATTTTAAATTCAAAAGGTGAACTCCTAAAATTTAAATTTTTTTTCCTTCCACGTTTATCTTTTTATTCCTTAAAATTTAACATTTTTTATTCATTTTTTATCCAAGAAAAGTGAAACACCCTAATTTAAAAAAAAATAAAATAAAAAACTAAGAAAACTCTTAAAATTTAGCCTTATTTCCTAGTATTTTTCCTACCCGAATTTTTCTCTATATCACTACACAACTTTCAAACACACATTCAAAAAAGAAATTACAGTTAATATTTATCTCTAAAATTTATCTTTTTTATTTGTTTGAAAAATAAAAATATATATATTTTCAAATTATAATAGATGCAAATTATTAACCTTTACAAAAAAAATAAAATAGAAGAGCCTCTAAGCACACGCAATGCGCGTGCTTAGAAGCGTGTGTGTGTGTATGTAATTATGATTGTTTTTAAATATACTTATGTATATGCACAGAGTTATACACTAGTTACAATAATAGAGGAAAATTTGAACCATGAATTTCTAGGTTAAAAATACCAAATGGTGCTAACGAATTGAGTTACAACATTTTTATCAAACAAAACAATTATTTTATGATCATACCCTTACCATATATTCGTCACAATTTGTTAAAGTGAAGGACAATTATTTTCACATAAATATATATATTTTTTCTCTTATAAGTTATAACCAACCACATCATGACCGCAATTTTGCTAGAAATTTGATTTTTGTGAATTATGTTACTAAAAAGTCCCGTTCGAAAGTTATTTAGTTATATAGTTTATTTTAGAACTAAATTTTACCAGAACTCAATTTTACAAAGTTTTTGGTGAGATCGAGTATTACTTTGAACTCAATTTTAGTAAATTTGAATTCCCAAAAAAGTAACAAAACTAAGGGTGAGGTATAAATCCAGTGTCCAATTGCATTGGACTCGTTAAGATTATAACATATGTCTACTTTTAAACACATATCAGTGCACTGAATTTAAACCTCACCCCAAAACTAATTAACTTGCTAAAGAGGCATTTTAGTTATATAATTCATAAAATATATTATTTAGGTAAAAAATACCAAAAATTACAACATAAAATCTGTATACCTAGGCTTTCTAGAAGAAACACCAGAAAAAAGCAAAAAGAAAAAACGAAATTCTTATGCAATTTCAAATGAACCCTATTACAATTTCCAAAAGTGGAAAAAACTTCCCAGAAGCAGAAAACAGAAGGAAAAAAATAGTTTGAACTTTGAAGGTGGGCCGTGCAATCTAGATGATGACGTGGCAGCCGACAAGTAGAAAAGAAAAAGAGGAAGCAAGTGGCACACGTACGCTGAGGCAAGTGGTAGTGGTAGTTGACTGACTCAATAATATATACAAAAGTAAACAAGCTAGACTCGGTCCACATCCTCATGTAATAATGCAATGCGTTAAAAACCACATTTCACATCACCATTCAAAGCTATTAAAAGATGCTTAACTTTTCTTAATAGTTGATAAACTTTTTATATTTCTAATTACATAATAATAAATAAATTATTATTATTATGAGAATATAAAATAATGTTCACAAATCACAGTAAGTTAAAATTTTAAAGAAATGCAGGTTAAATTATCTGACGTATAGTATGTAGTTGATGTGATGTTTAGATACTAAAATTTATTTATTTATTTTTTTGCATAATGATTGACCCATATTTAATTTTATTGATTAGGTAATACTTATTAAAGAATAAATTAACTATTTCTTATCGCTTGCGCTTGTAGTAGTTCTTTCAAAATTTCATTATATTTTATAAAAAAATAAAATAAAAAGTAGAGTATTCTGATTTCTTCGAATTCAAGTATTTAATTATTTTTTCTTACTTGTAATCTTTCCATTTTACATATACCAAGTTATTATGAAAAATAACCTCACATGGATCTATTTATTCTCACGGGTGTCTAGAGTTCTTAAATACAAATTAGAGATTTCTCATAAAATCTTAAGAACCATCGAGCCAATTCTTGAAGTTTTCAAATTTTATTCCATTTAAAAGATGTTTTATGACTTGATATTTTGCTAACACTCACAATAACTGTTTTTTTTTCCTTATTTTCTTCTAAATACTAAAAGTTCTATTTTAAGACCGACTTGAAGGAAGTATAATAGTATATGCTTAGTTGCTTACTTACATTCGCAAATTAAATCAAAGATTATAATTATTATGGGTCCGTTTGGATTGAACTTATTTTTGCTGAAAACTGAAAACACTATAACAAAATAATTTTTAAATATGTGAATAGTACCGTGAGGCCCATTTTTAATATATTTTTTTTGAATAAAATGACTGTGGGTCCCATGAATAGGTGTGAACAGTTATAAACAATAAATTTTGTCTCCTTAAAACGTGTGAATAACAGTTATAAACAATAAATTTTGTCTCCTTAAAACGTGTGAATGAAAAAAATAATAATAATAATGCTGAAATGAAAATGGAGACGTGAATCCAAACTGACCCTATATATCACATTATCACTTTCTCAATTGTTTGGGGGAAAAAGAAAAAAACAGAAGCTGACAACAGTAATGCTCACTTCATTTCTTGTACAGTTGATTGTATCTTTTATGAGTGTTGTTGCTGTCATTTATTATTGTTGTTGCCTTGTTGGGACCTTCGACATGAAGGTAGAGATCCACTGATCCAGACTGACATGAGACAACGGTGTGTTGACCACTAATTGTTCTTGACTCTCCACTATCTAGTATTCTCTCTCTCTCTCTTAAACTGAAAATAAAAATGAAATTGTCGAGTAGAGCATAATTAATATATATATATATATATTCTGAATAAAAATGAGATTTTTGGTATGTAGTTAATTGACCTCACACTAAATGACAGTAATTAGTAGTATAACATATATCAACAGGGCCTTGATGAGATTATCATCGTGTCTAACAACATTTTTGTTCTTTCAGTTTGATATGAGTGTGATCAAATAAATGATTATTTGGATCAAATTTGAAGTTTCTAACTACAAAAAAAAAAAAGAAAAAAAAGAAAAAAAGAGGTGTCTTGAATCTATTGAGATAATAATAAAAAAATTATTATTAAGCATATATTATAATTACAGATCTTATCATATCTTAAAAAAAAAAAAAAAAAAATCCAACTTCTCCAAAATTTGTGAGAGTTTTTAAATTTACCAAAACTTTTATCAAGTATTTCAATTTTCAATGGAATTGAGGCAGGGAAAATGGCAGGGTGAAGAATATTCTTGACTAATCCTAATTACCCGAACTAATCCATATTATTTTGAATTATAAATCAATTTGAGTTTATTTCCGATAAGATTCTTGAAACCTTACATCTTAATTTGAAGGTCGCAACAATCATGGATGCGGTTATATAAAATATTTCAATTCTCAACTTCTTGTTTCTACCTGTGTCAACAATTTCCAATTTTGATATAATGTCTTAAAAAACAGGTGAACCAGAACCACATTAATCAAGAGAAAGTTATGTTTTCTTGTGTTTGACCTATAGCTCTATATATTAATTAAGGGATGGTATAGACTTAATAATTTTTACAAAAATTTTCATAATAATTGAGTTGTAGGCTTTTACAGATTCTTATTTAGGCCTACCACTAATATAATTACATGAAAAATGCTAACTAATACCCTTAAGTAATATTAGTTAATAATCCATTTAAAGAAAGTTTTTATGGGAAAATAAAAAAAAAGCAATTAATATTTTGACAGTTTTTTTCATTTCCCATAAAAGTGGTGTCAAAACTTTTTTAAAATTGATTGTTAACTAATGCCCTAAGGGCACTCGTTAGTATGACCCTAATTACATTTATTACCTACCAATAAAAACTTGCTACCTTAGTAGTTGTGAAATTTTTTTATCTCTAAATTTATTAATATTAATTTGCTAAGAAATATGCATTTCTTGATGCAAGATACTTTCTTGCTAGTAGTTGTAATTATGTGGTAAGAAGCATGAACATAGATATGGACTTTAAATAGGATAAGATACATAAATTAAGATATGGGAAGTGTTAAAGTTACTGAAAATGTTATTACAAAATATATACAAAATGATGTGACAATAAATATGATTAGTAGACTTCAATACCCTAACAGATGAATATTTGAGTTACTTTTTTGTAATTGAAAACACATCTTTTTATAAGTCTCATGTTGCAAAATTTGTATTTATCATCTAAGATATATATATCTTACATTATACATATTTCATTTATTTATATAATGCATTTTATGTTTATTTTAAGTTTTAAGATAAATAATAAATATAAAAAAAATTTAAAAACATACCTAAAATTAAAAGAATTATCGAAGTAAATTTTATATTTTTTTTCACATTGTAGACATGTATGTATGTTGGAAATTTTGGGAGGGATAAAAAGTCCATACTTCTTAAATTATTTGCAACAAAGAAGATAATTAAGTAATTTTATTAACTTTTTTTTTTCTTTTTAGTGAAACATTTTATTAACTTAATGCATCATACTCATAGACTGGTAATGGCATATTAAAGAAAAACTTATTGGTTCATGACCATGACTCATGCATGGAAATATATCAAAACTCATTTTCGAGAAATTATACCGTCCTCATGATGGACCACGCCATTTGTCCACCATTCCAGTAAAAGACTCTCACCTATTTAAAATTGCTGAGTAAGTATTTAGTTTTTATTTAATACTCCACAATTTTAAACAAGTGAGAGTCTTTTACTGAAATGGTGGACCACATCACTTGTCCACCGTGAAGATCTTATAATTTCTCCTCCTTCTCCTTATCTAGAAAAAACGAAATACATAGATGAGTTCTTTTATTTTTGCTAATAAGTCCTTTTTTGTCTGTATGTAATTGTAAGCAAAATTTGACAAACAACCAAGCTTCATTTTTTTGGTAAGTGAACCATGCTTGCATGTTACTCTTAAAATTGATTGAAGAGAAACCTCACTGATATTGAGGATCTTCACTGTCTGTATTTTGATAGTGAAAATTTTCAGATAAGAGACAGGTGGTAGTATAAATGCATGATAGGCTCTTTTTTATTTTATTTTATTTTTTTGAAAAAAAAAGTTCAAGGAAAATTCATTAAATCCACACCCGTGGTTATTAATTGACAAGATAAAACTTAAGTATAGTACCTTAAATGCTATTCCTTAGGTTCTCATTTTAGAATTCAACCATGTGACTATTTAATTAAAAAATACACTTTCATCTCATGAGAAAAAATCCACATAGCATAATTTTAAGAGGGGAATCTAAAAGAAAACACCTAAATATTGTACCTAAGTTTTACCCTAATTAATAAAATCATTCACTTTTAATATAACTTATTGAAATAAGGAAAAAAAATTGGTTCTAAATATGTGTTGAGCTATCTTACTCTAACAAATTATATGACAACTAAAAAATATCATCTATGTGTAGTTTTAGTTGTTTTCTCAACAACAAAAAATGTAGTTTTACTATTTTAGTCATATGACTTTTTTTTATAAGTCATGTGAATTGTTTATAGAATATATATGAATAATATAATTAATAGTTACTTAATAAGTTGGAAAAGATAGTTTCAAAATGTTTAGGAGTAATACTACAGTCACAAACTATTTTATAACATTTTTACAAACTGTTGATGTGGCCAGCTTTTTATTGGTTTTCATTTAAGCATACCATTAGCATCATTTTTTTATTTACTAATAACTTAGGATGCACAAACACTTCCTTTGGGGTGCCGTACCCGTGTTATACCCATGTCGTAATGGTATCCAATTTGTCATATCATATTATAATTTTTCAAAAATTGCTCGTGTTATCGTATCGTACTCGTACCCATAACTGTGTCCGTGCATCCTAGCCAATAACCACTTACCACATCAGTAGCTTTAAATTTTTATATAAAAAGTTTTTTATCTCTAGCATTACTCAAATGTTTAAAGCCAAACATTATCCATAAAATAATTCATGTAAATGGTTTTATTAATCGCCAATTAAGGGTTTTATTTATCGTCGATGAGGAAAATTTCTCTAAACTAACTTAAAAGGAAAATTTTGTCAATCAGGAGCTTCATAATTTTTTTTTTCGGTGGGTAATATATATCATAATCAACAACTTTTTATCTCGAAAAGAAAAATTGGTTAAATTATCATATATATATATATATATATATATTTTAGCATACAAAAAGTGGTGGAGGAGGATTCGAATTTAGGTTATCTTTTTGGATAAACCCATTCAACCATAGAACTTTTGTCGGTTAAATTATTATATTAAATGTATATAAAATGCAAGAATGACATTTTTTTTATGGAGCAAAAAACTTGCACGTATGAAATTCTTGTTTATAAGTTTAAGTGGCGGCTTTAGGAATTTTTTTAGGATAATCATTAAGAAACTTAAATTATACAAAATTTAATAAAGAGTCAATTTGAATATATCAATGTCACAGAAAAAAACTTAAATACAAGAAATATTACAATTTTTTTGTACTAACAAAAAGAATAAGGAAAAAAAAAAAAAGACTAATAAAAGATAAAACGCAAATTGAAAATACTGATATGAGAATAATAAAGTGACTATAACAATTTCATAACAAATCTTATGCAATAACTTGTTAGCCTATTATTAGTGGGTAAAACATGTCAATATTGAAGTCGAATTAGAATTAGTAATAGCTTACCATATAAGATTTATTGTAAAATTATTGTAAAAATGTTGTGGATGTAGTATTACTCTTATATTTATTGAACTCAAATTCTTATAATTCTCAAGTAATTGTGTTCAACATTTTTATTAAGGTGATTAAAATAGGTTAATTTAGTATATAATATATTTTCTTAAAATATATATATACATTTTTTTTCAAGTCAAGATAGTAACAGAACATATTAATTTAAAATGATTATTTATATAAAAAAATTTTGCATGTATAAATTTTTTTTTTTTTTTTGACAAGCTACCACCCTCACATACAAGTAAGCCGCCAGTGATAAGTTTGAAATACTTTGAATGCCGTAGGTGAGCAATGTAGACAACTTCGAATTTTAGTGTCGGGGTGTAAAAACATAGTTTTTTGGTAGTAGTTGGTGGCCTATATGGCTATGTTTCTGGTTCTTTTACGCTGTTTTTTCTTGTCTGCATAGAAGCCTTTTCTACATGCCAAAATTAAGCATAGTTGAGCATTTCTTGCACTTTCAAAATTGTGTATTGAGAATAGGAGAAAAGTAAAATGCACTGCAATACAGGACCCAATAATAAATTAATAATTGCAATTTTTGTTAAAATTATATTTTTTTTAAAAGCCACTTTTCCGGATAGAAGAAAAAAAAAAAAGAGCTAGTTGTGATCACTAAAAAATAGCTTAAAAGTTACTACAACCTGCATAATTTTCGTCTGTACACAAGTACAACCTGATAACTTTAATCAATGTTCATAAAAAAAGAAGAAGATAACTCTAATCAATGAATACATACGTATAGTATGTGATTTAAGGTGAATTATTCAATTTATTTGGTGAATTATAACTTTTTGAGTTTTTTTTGTAGTGATGGACCCATGTGTGATAATACTTCGACATAAAATCCAATAACGTTGTAACTTAATTGATATTTCATGTATATTCAAGTTAGAAAATACAAAATTTAATCTCTTTTACTCCATTGCACTATCAATTTGTTAAAAAAAAATTAAAAATTAAAAAGATAATACTATTAACTTTTTAAGTAATGATAGAAATACAAATTTTTTTACGAAATTGTAGGGTCACGTTTTGCAGCCCAAATCCAAGATGTATGGGATCTTGGACCAATGAGCTCGGTACAATAAATTTGTAGAGAGTGGGTCGAAGAGCTAGGTTTTAGTGTATGGACAACAGTTAATATGGTGTTCATGACAGTCAAGCAGAGATGAACTGAGTTTATCTAAGAAGGTTGGTCCTCGGCACAATCCGAGGAGCTTTTTCTAGTATGGGGTGAGTGGTCGTGGTCCCCAGAATCCTCTCGATTGCCTCCCATCCCCCTCCTTTTATACTCGCTTCCCTCCTGTAGATTTTTAGATTCATAGCGCTGATACTTGTCCCATCCGCCCCTCCCCAAAGTCGTTGGGAGTGGTTGTAAAGGCAAAAAAGTATGGCTCTGTCAGGTACAGAGCACTGAGTGCAATAATGACAGTTTTCCCTTAGATATTTCCATTATTTCCGTTGTCCTTTTCTGTCTTAGTACTTTTCCTATTCCATGGAATGACCCGGAGTGCCACTCTCAGTGGTAGGCCGTTCCCTTTGTCCTCGGGTAGGAGGGGTTCTTTCTATGGCCGATGAGGGGTTTTTCCTTGGACTGGGCCTTTGACCCAGTGTATATATATTAGTATAGGCTCCCTGGTCAGTTACCCCCACAGAAATAATTTACAAATTGTTAATATGATGAGTGATTATTAGTAAATGAAAAAATAATGTTAATGGTGGGCCACATCAACAGTTTTTAAAAATGTTGTAAAATAGTTTATAACTGTAGCATTACTCTAATTTTTTTTTCCTGAACATATTACTATTAATTGAGATATTACAAAGTCAGCTCAGACTTTAACATTCAATGATAACTCCCTTACTCATAAGATAAAATTTACTTTATCATACAGTTGGCCATAAATGTTATATATAGGGACAGCAATGGGTCGGGGAGGGGCCGAAAGATGGGGTCCTCGTTCTCGCTCCGCATGGTCTTGTCTTACCCCATATCTGCCCTGTCCCGCCCCACTTCACATAATGGGGAAAACTTTCTCACCCCATCCTTGTCCCTTGGGGCCCCATGAAGCCCCGTCTCATCCCATAAAACTCTACTTTTTGTTAATTTTCCCTACAACTAGTGCAATTTTTTTAATGAAACTTATTTCATTAATAAAAATATACTTGAAATTACAACTAAATTTATCTCATCAAATCAAATCAATTTTTAGAAAAAATTGAATATTATATCCAAGTGTTTAACAAGACAATCATTAAAAAGAAAAAAAGAAAAAAAAAACTCATAGTATAACACATAACAAAATAAAGGTAGACAATCACATTAGGTAAAATAAAATAAGCTAATATTGATATTTTTGTTTAAATATTAGGATTTTAGAGTGTGAAAAATTTACAATTATAATCTTTAGCAACGCGGGGTGGGGATGGGGAGGGGATGGTATAAACAGACTAAACCCATTCTCGCCCCGCCTTGTGGTGCGGGGCTAAAATCTTGTCCCATCCCCGCCCCACCACTTTTGCGGGGCGAGAAAAATCCACATGGGGCGAAGCGGAAAGGGGTGGGTTAAGCCGGAGAGGGAAAAATTGCCATCCCTAGTTATATATTCACAAATTCAGATATGCAAACAATACTTATGTAACCCATTATTAAGCTTGTGAGCCTACTTGTAAATAATAATATCTTAACAAACCCCTTGGCATTTTATGATTTTCTCTTCTTTTTTTTTTTTTTTAAATCACCCTTTACCGTGGTCAATATCCTCCAGGCAAACCCGTGGGCCAATGAAATGCTCTACAACTACTAACCTTGACAAATATTTGGGTTTGTCTCACACTCCGAGGCCTTCTTCAACACTGTTATTTTGCTTCATCGCTTCACACATATATAGTTACTCGTCTCACGCACATGCTTAGAGGCTATTTTATTCTTTTAGGTAAATATTAATAATTTGCATATATTATAATTAAAAAAAAAATTTAAAAAAAATGAAGAAGATAGACTTTAGAGAGAAGCAGTAATTATAATTTCTTTTTTGAAAGTGAAGGGGAAAAAATCCTAAATTTTAGGGCATGTTTGGTAGACTGTAATAGGCGCTGTAATGTAATAGTTATTCCTATAGTTTAATTATTCTTTAGTTTGGTTATGTTTTTATTATAAGGAATAGTCATTCTTTATGAATAGCTATTCTTCAAAATGAGGAATAATTATTCCTCTTTAAAAGGTTGTATTAGCTATTCATTAGTAAGTGTTATAATTTCAAAACTTAATATATTTCCAAATAAACAAACTTTCCATATACATCTAACAATTATAAAAATAAAAAATCATAAAAAATAATAAATATCTCTCTTAAATTTAAAAATAACAATTTTTAAAGAGATATAATTGTATGAGTAAGATATTTCCTAAAATAAATGTTAAGTTTCATTCTAATATTATAACTCATAACTAAACTAATGAATAGGTTTAGTTATTACATTACAATACATTTTATTACTAGTAATAAAGATTACAATTCCTATCGTAATCTTTATTCAGTGTACCAAACGTATCCTTAGGGATTTTCTTTTTGAATTCAAAATGAAAAATTTTATTTGACATTTATGACCTTGTTTCTAAATGAAGTTACCCTTTATTAATGAGGATATTTTTGAACCACATAAAAGTTCAGTTGAAAGAAATGAATTCTTTTATATATAGTATAGATACATTTTATACCATGTAGTTTGAAGAACACAATAGTAAATATCATGAAAGGAATACTGTAGAAAAAAAAAAAAAACAGAAATTACCCCATCATTTGATATATAAAAAGGGAAATAGTATCTTAATCTAGTCAAATTATTTCACTATTTGTTCATAAGACTTCCTTTAAACCTTATGGACCAATAGTGCAATGGATTGTATATGAAATTCCAAATTTATATTGTGCCTAAGAATAATGAGTCTACCACTTGAATACTCTTGCAAGGATGGTAAAATAATTTGAGTTAATTCTTTTATTGCGGTTCACTTTTTTTACCGGTCTAAAAAATAAAAATCTAAATAATTTGTTTCTAATTTTTACGTCAAGTTAAAATCGAATTTATTAAAAAATTTATTTCATCCATATTATTATACTAATGTGAAAAGTGTAACACTTTGGATGCAAAAGTTGTTATAATTTTTTCTTTTACAAATATTGACACGGTAATTTAAGATTGAAACAATATTGTCGTTTTCAAATGGATTTATCATTGACATTATTTTTAGTAATACTAATCAATAGACTTGTTATTCAATTGATTTGAACAAGATGAAACAATGTTATAGAGCTTAGCCATTATTTTGATATATGTCCATTTTAGTTGAGTTAAAGAAAAAGAGAGATGTAGATATTGTTGCTCATTGCCTTACTAAGTCTGTTTATGCTTATGATAATAAGTCTTCCTTTTTCTTTTTATGTTTGTTGAAATTTTGTATCATCTATAAAAAAGGAAAATAAAAACTGAAAATAAAAATGCCCATAACTAATGTACAAATTTCTTACGCAAATAGAGGTGATTGGTAAACAACTTTATCCAAATTAAGACTAAACATCAACTAATCAAAACAAAATCATAAATGTTTAGTTTTATACTTTAAAAGAAAAAAAAATCTCAAGTGGGAATAAAGGTGTGGCGAGTAGCTAACACTTACACACTCTCTCAACTCCCAAGAGTTTCAGAAATCGTAAAATCCCTTTCATAGCATTGGGATCATAGATTTCCATTACCATCCAGCCTAGAAATCTAAAACCCTAAAAGGGTCTCTTAAGTAACCTTCTTAAACTGTTGAAAGACATAAATTCATTCCTAACTTCCTTCACTTCCTCCATAAACCCAAAATGGAGAAAAAAACAAAATACCACGAAATTCAACCACCTTATAATTAAATTAAGAAAAAGTCAAAATCGTAAAATTTTTTACAATTTTTTGCCATACAACTGTAACGTGACAAAATATAATTCCTAAAGAAAAAATAATGAGTTTATTAATCATTTATAGTCTGTCAAGTTAAAGTCGTGTCAAATAAGTTATGGAATAATTTGTTGTCTTATAATATCTCTTAAATTAAATCACCTTCCATTCAAATCTTAGACACTTCACATATATAATAATTATATATGATTCTATACATCTATCTATAGAGAGAGAGAGAGTTAGATACAATACTATATATATATATATATAATAAGCTGATTGGTATTTTGTACTAGTTTAGGATTTGAGCTTAGCTGGCCTAAGCTGGATTATTGGAGGTCAAACCCTTTGCTGGTTCAGTGTCAGGCACTTAGACTAGGACCAACGACCGAGCCATTGGTCCAGCCTTGGCTCGTGCCATTTTTTTAAAAACCTTTTGCAAGCTCATATCACAATCATAATCTACCTTTTATAAAGTCATTAAAAAAATATTAACAATAATAAGCCGCCCTTTTAATTAAAAAAGAAAAAAAAAACTTTTTACTACAGCAGCAAAATGAGAGTGTGACAGTTCAGGCTTTAAAAGATTTATTTATTTATTTTTCAGTTTCTCTCTCTAAAATTATTATTATTCTTATTTAGTTTAACAAAAATAGTAAAAATTTTAACTTGCCCAAATTTTATTTTATTTTAAATTTAATATTTCTAAACTCTCTGGCTCTCTCCCTCTCTCCTTTTGTCAACAGAAAGAAACTGAAGGATTCATAGAAGTAGGTGGAGAGAGAAAGAGAGAAAGAGACAGAGAGAGAGAGAGAGAGAGAGAGACAGAGAAACAAGAAAGCAAAGGAAAGGAAAAGAAAAAAGAAGAAGAAAGTGATACAGATTTGTCACCATTCACAAACAGTTCTGTTTGTTATTCTTTTTTTCTTTTTTTTTTCCAAAGAACCAAACTTTGAGGTAAGAGTTTTGTTTTGTTCTTTTTCTCTCTTTAAATTTTGTTGCTCTCTTTTTGAGAGAGAGAGAGAGAGAGAGAGAGAGATAAAAAATGCATATTGGTGTATTGGGTATCTCTGATTTTGGTTCTTGTAATAGTCAAAGATACTTATACAGCTGGTTATACATACATATGTGAAAGAAAGAGAAAAGATGGGCATGTTTGGATCTTTACTGGGTCAGTGTTCATAAGCCATGGTGGATCAGCGAAACATAGTATCTTTTTGGTTGTTATTGTTGTTGTTTTTGTTGGTGTTGGAGTCTACATTAGAACAGTCACAGACACCGAGTTCAGGAGCTGAGAGAGTTGCTCTACTTGAACTCAGATCGTCCTTAGGGTTGAGAAGCAAGGACTGGCCTAGAAAGGCCAATCCTTGCTTTATATGGAATGGTGTGACATGCCAGAATGGTAGGGTCATTGGGCTAAACATTTCTGGGTTTCAAAGAACCCGAATTGGCAGGCAAAACCCTCAATTCTCAGTCAATGCCTTGGCCAATTTGACCCTTTTGTCATCGTTCAATGCTTCCAATTTCTTGCTTCCGGGCCCGATTCCCGACTGGTTCGGGTTTCAAATGGCTGCTCTCCAAGTGCTTGATCTTAGTTCTTGTTCTGTCAATGGTGCAATCCCTTCAAGTCTTGGAAATTTGACCAATTTAACTACTCTGTACTTGTCTCATAATAACCTCACTGGCCAAATTCCTGTTAGTTTAGGACAATTGCTAGGCCTTTCGGTTCTTGATCTTTCAAGGAATTCGTTT
This sequence comes from Quercus robur, assembly GCF_932294415.1. NCBI lineage: Eukaryota > Viridiplantae > Streptophyta > Magnoliopsida > Fagales > Fagaceae > Quercus > Quercus robur. Next base: position 45,202,615 of record NC_065544.1, on the reverse strand, counting down.
ACTTCATCGATTCCCAGTTCATTTGCCTCACTCAGAAATCTATCAGTTCTTGATTTGTCTGTGAATAACTTATCCGGGTCGATTCCCTCTGACATTGGGGCCTTAGTGAAGCTTCAGTATTTGAATCTTTCCAGCAATGGTTTATCATCTTCGATACCTCGTCAGTTAGGGAACCTTAGTAGCTTGGTTGACTTGGATCTCAGTTTCAATAATTTGACTGGATCAGTGCCTGAAGATTTGAGTGGTTTGAGGAGTTTAAAGAACGTTATAATTGGGAACAATTTGCTTGGTGGGTCGTTGCCGGCTAGCTTGTTTGCTAATCTGACGCAGTTGGAGTCCATAGTTCTGAGACATAGTGGTTTTACTGGTATTCTCCCTGATGTGTTGTGGTCAATGTCTAATTTGCGTTTACTTGACGTCTCTGGCAATAATTTCACTGGTATGCTGCCCAATTCTAGCTCGAATGTCAATGCCACTGGCGTAGTACTCAACATTTCTCAAAATATGCTCTATGGAAATCTCACGGCTATACTGAGAAGATTCAGTGTCATTGATCTTTCTGGAAACTACTTTGAAGGTGCTGTTCCAGACTATGCGGGTAGTAATGTGTCTCTTGACAGAAATTGCCTCCAAAACGTGCCGAGTCAAAGGACTTCAGCTGAATGCTCATCATTCTATGCAGAGAGGGGTCTGTCTTTTGATAATTTTGGACTTCCAAATTCCGTTCAACCTCCTCCTGCAGCAGGAAGTTCTGGGAAGAGCAATAGAAAGACAATTATATTAGCTGCAGTTTTTGGGGGACTTGGTTTATTGCTTTTGGTGGCGGGGTTGGTAGTGTTGCTAGTATGCACCCGCAAGAGGGGTGCTACAAATCAAAAGGGGGTTGACGTGGGGCCAGTTTCTGCAGAGGGTGGTGCCCCAACTCCTGGAGTTGTGATTAACTTTTCCAGTCTAGGAGATGCATTTACATATCAGCAACTGCTTCAAGCCACAGGTGAGTTTAGTGATGCAAACCTCATCAAATATGGCCACTCAGGGGATCTTTTCCGTGGTTTATTGGAGAATGGGGTCCCTGTGGTTATCAAAAGGATTGATTTGCGCACAACAACTAAAAGGGAAACATACATTTCGGAATTGGATTTCTTTAGTAAGGCTTCAAATACAAGGTTGGTCCCCTTTTTGGGATACTGCCTAGAGAATGAGCACGAGAAGTTCCTGGTTTACAAATATATGCCAAATGGAGACTTGTCAAATTCCTTGTTTCGGAAAACAGAGTCAGAGGAAGATAGTTTGCAGTCATTGGATTGGATTACAAGACTGAAAATTGCAACTGGAGCTGCGGAGGGTCTATGTTATCTGCATCATGAATGCACTCCTCCACTTGTGCACAGGTTAGACGTGGTTTTTGTAATGTTTTCCTTCTGTTATTCTTTTATGTTTCTCCATATGGTCAATTTCTTTTAAATTTCTGTCATTGATGTGAGTCAGTGTTTCTGGTGAAGTGTTGGATCTTCACAATCTAAGACCACTCCCATCCTTTGATTGTGTAACTAATACTTTTTTTTTTTTTTGAGAAAGGTGTAACTAATACTTTAATATTGCTAATGCACTGAATCAAGTGGCATGTTATTAATGAATGTATACCTAACATGAAAAAATAAGTGGTGGTATTATGGCTTGCCTATGACTTCTTGAGAAATTAGTATTTTCAAGAAACTTTGAGAGTAATAGTTGACAGTAGTTTGCACTAGAGTCAGTATATACTGTTGAAACATTGAACAAAGTTAAACTGTCATATAGTTGCTGCACAAAGATAGCTTATCATATGGCTCAAGATGCTGTTATGGGTGTCAGTGGAAGTTAAAACTTGGTCAAACAAGAGTGGCTGCGAAATAGAAACATATAAAATGGATTGATATATTAAACAGAAATAAGTGGATTTTATTAGTTATTGTTCTAATTACATAATGAGTTATTTATCAAAATTTGTATAGCATAACTCTCTTGGAGCTTGTAAGAGGTAACTATAATATTCTTGAGACAGGAAGTCAGATATTGCAAGTATCAACTTTACTGCTTAGGCAGTTTATGAAACAATTTTGAGAACTATAATATGGAATTGAAAGAAAAAGAAATAAAGGAAAGTAATTTCTCCTTCTAACAATATAATTTCTTAAGAAATTATAGGACACAAACACAAATAAGATGGGAAAGTATAAAGCTGTTCATTGTTCCTGTATATCTTTTCTGCTAGACACCTAAGCTTTCAAACTCAGGCCTCTTGTTATCTTGCAATCTTGCCGTACCAAGTTGAATACTCGGTTATTTAGACAACTAATGAGTTAAGTATGATGTTTGGCTAGAAACTACTTATTACTTATAAAAAAAAAGTACGATGTTTGGCTGTAACTGAAATAGTCAAGAAAAACAGAAGTACTTGATAATTCCTCTTTGAGATATACATTGTTGAGCTAAAGAGGTTGAAACCTTGAGAAAGTTACTTCATATAGAGCAAAATTTGGAAATGTAACACAATACTTGTTTGATTGTTTAAGCATACATATTTTCCAATTAAATGAATTTTTTTCATGTGTGGTTTTACTGCAAATCTATCCTTTCATCAACCGGTAGAGAAAGAGTTAACGTTCTTACTACTTCGAGAGATAGAGAAAGATTGTGAAGAAGTTCATTGAATCATTGCATCTCTCTTTCCTTCATTTAGATGTCTTGACTGTGCATTAGATAAATTTATCACGAGTTCTATGTTAGGATAATTTGTGCCTGTGGGTGCATATGGTGACATGGCTTTCTTCTCATTGTTGAAGGGATGTTCAAGCAAGCAGTATACTTCTTGATGATAAATTTGAAGTGAGGCTAGGGAGCTTGAGTGAGGTCTGTGCTCAAGAAGGGGATACTCATCAAAGCAGATTTACTAGGTTGCTGCGGTTGCCACAGTAAGTATTCTTTTGATAGTTCTATATGTTGATAATTGATACCAAATCTATATCTTTCTTTCAGGGTTGTCTTCTGCTTTTATAATGCGTTTATGATATTTGGTCACACATAATGAGATTTCTTTCTTCACCTATGGTGAAAAGTTGATCTTTGAAATGGAATATGTACAATGTTTATTGCAAAAAGCTGTGACATGCTTACTAATGAAAAGAAAATGTTACATTTTGCTGTAGCAACATAGGTGAAGGCATAAATATTATACATAGTCTAACTAATTGGTGTAAGCTAAACCTGGAGCAAGTCTAGACATTGTTGTGATACTTGTACTTTTGAATGTAATAATAATCTCCAAATAAATTATCTAGTACTTATTGTAGCTGTGGGGTTTTTATTTAGTTTTACCCTCTCGTCTTCAACTTTTATGAAGATCTTATGTATTTATGATGCCTGTATGACGTTGTCATAATATTTTTCTTTATTTTGTGCAGGTCATCCGAACAAGGCACTTCTGGTAAGTTATATTTAATTGTAAAATTTTGTATTCATTTTCCAAATCAGTTTCGTTTCATATATGTTTCTTTCTTGTTTATTAATCTATATTGGTGGAAATAGCCATTTGCTTCTCTTAATGCCCATCATATCTTTTAACTTTGTATAGCCTTTCCTCCTGCATATGGCTGTTTAGCAACCTTTTCAGTTTATACTTGAATAGCATAAATCCTGTCCCTTGACTCAAAAGATTAGTGTCAGTCTCTAAAGAGCCCATGCTTGTGGTTATTCAAAACCCCTTTAAGTTCATCTGTAGTCATGCTGTGACATAGCATTAGAGTAAAGAACTTGGATGGCCTTTACTGATGAGTTTTTTCAGTGGGCTTATGTTCAGTAAAGAGGGCAAACCTGTATCACGATGAAGTGGTGGTTGGTGGTTAATATGTCGAGAGGCTGGCGGTCTATGATTGTCTTTCACTGGTTGAGGTTGTCAGATTTTTTGAATTGAATTTTGTGATTGTGAATCCTAATTGATTCAAGATGAGTCTAATTTTTTATATTTTCTAGCAGCACCAGATAATGTCTTAGTTTATGGATTCTTTAAAAGTTTGTTTTTAAAGAATGTTATAGTTTGCCTGACCTGTACAGGGGAAAAAAAGAAAACAGAAACGGTTAAAAGATTAAAATCACTTACATGTGCTGGAGGGCTTTGTAATATATAATTTATATTGATCTCTGAATCTGTATTTCATTACTGAAACTACATCTTCATGAATGGCCAGGTTCACTGACATCAGTGTGTTCCTATGATGTGTACTGCTTTGGTAAAGTGTTACTTGAGCTAGTGACTGGTAAAATTGGTATCAGTGCCTCGAGTGACTCCCAAGTTAAGGAATGGTTTGAAAATACGCTACCTTACATCAGTATGCATGACAAGGAACTGGTGACAAAAATTGTGGATCCATCTCTAATAATAGATGAGGATCTATTGGAGGAAGTTTGGGCCATGGCAATTGTTGCCTTGTCTTGCCTCAATCCAAAGCCTTCAAGGCGACCCCTCATGAGATACATCCTCAGGGCTTTGGAAAATCCTTTAAAGGTAGTCAGGGAAGAAAATTCTGGCTCTGCAAGGCTTAGAACCACTTCTTCTAGAGGGTCTTGGAATGCTGGTGTGTTTGGTAGCTGGCGTCATAGCACATCTGATGCTTCTGGTATTCCAGCAGCCTCTTCATCTAAAGCTGAAGGAGGCAGCAGTTTAAAACAGTCCGCAACCACAGGTTCACAAGGAAGTGGCCAAAATGGGGAGCATTCATCCTCACGCAGACGGCATTCCAGGGAGATAGTCCCGGAACCATCTGATGTTCAAGATATAGTGAGATCAAATCAGGACTAGCACAGCACAGAGTTTGAGACTTCTTTGATTCTTTGTCAATAATACAGCAGGCTTCCCATTTGAGTGCCTGTTTCTTTGGTGCCATGCAGTGCCCGCCCTTCTTGTTTTGGAGCTAATTGTGATTTCAAGCTGTTTTTGTACTCGGGGTCTTTGCATGATATCTAAATTCCCCCCTGAAGGGAGACTGATAATGAGATTTTCGTGAAAGTTATCGTCTTCGGGATGGTGAATTCATTTTGTGGATTGGGTCTGGATACAGAGAATTTTCAGAGGGGGTTCGGAGGGTGCCACAGACGGATATGGTTCTTATTTGTTTGACAGCTTGTTCATCGTGGTAGATACAAGCTACAATTTTTAGCTGTAATTGATTTTTTTTTTTGGTTTCTGGTCCTCTTGTGGAATGTAAATTGTAATTGTTGAGGATGCTTCATTCAAATCATATTCTTATTTTGGTTCAGGAACAAAAAAAAAAAAAAAGAGGAAAGGACCAAGGGATTAAAAAAAAAAGGAAAGAGAGATTATACCCATCTTCAGTTTCATAACGCCTATTCTAATCGAAATAGTGTTCTTATTCTTTACTATAATTTTGTTTGAGGGCAGTCAATGGCTGCAGATTATGAAACTTGAATTAAGGTTTCACTCTGCATTTTTGGTTTTGCTAGAGTGTCATCCAAATTTTTAGTCCTACAGGGAATAAAAAAATATAAGAGAAAAACAGATAAGGCTTGATGCATTTTCAATCTTGGACTACTTTAATGGCTTAATGCTGACACTGATAGTAAAGATGGAACTTTTACGTTTTAGAGACGCTGATTTAATAGATTTATTTTTTATTTATTTTTAAGTAGGGATGATGATTTTTTGACATATGCAATTCGTCAAATAAGCCAAAAGGGAGGGAAAAAAAAAAGAATAAAAAAAAAGGCAAAAAGGAAAAGTATGAAAAAAAATGTTACATTTTAGGTCCCACCGAGATTTGAACTCGGGTTACTGGATTCAGAGTCCAATGTCCTGACCACTAGACCATGGGACCTTCTTGTTCTCAAAAATGATATTTTACTATATAACTTTAAAGTTAAACTATTAAATGTTGCCCTACATTTATAGACCCAAATTCCTCTTATGCATGCTGAAAAAGAATTTATCATTTTTTTTTCCCATAAAAAAGAAGAAGAATATAACAAGGATTCTATTGTTTATAGTTGAATAAAATCTAGGATCGCCTACATTAAAATAAAATAAACCCCTCACCTTGGCTTCATGAACAAAATCTTATCATGGAGTGGATTCTATTAGTTTGTTATATATAAAGACTACAAATTTACAATAATATATCTCATGTAAAAGTAAGAAATGTATTACTTATAAATAAATGTGCATTTAATATTATGTCATTTAAAATTTTAAAAGTCAATTATTTCTTCACCAATCTTACTTTTTCTCTTATTTTTTTGAATGGAGGTTGGATGATATCTAAGGCTCCCACCTTTGATAGACTATTCTACTCTTTGCTTATGAAACGTTTTGAAAACCTCATAAATCGCTAGTACAATGAATATAAATGTAATTTGAAAACTTCTGAATTTATATCACGAGTTTTTCAAATCTATTGAATTCAATGCTTGAGCACAAATACTTAATTATCAATTCATTGAAAATATATTAATTCATGAGTTTAGGGGTTGTCATTCATGACTCCTATGGTAGAGTGATTGGATCTTTGGCTGAGCGTATCCCATTCCCAATATCAGCAGCAATGGTGGAAGCTCTTGCTTGTAGAAGGGCATTATTGTTTACTCAGGAGCTGTGCATTTTTTATGTTGTTTTTGAAGGGGATGCAGAGCTCATCATCAAGGTGCTGCTGGGTAGAGAGGTGCATCATCCAGAGTATAGTCACGTTATATAGGATAGTCTTGTCTTAGCCGCTGAGTTTCGGATTTGTAAGTTTAAGGGGTGTCCATGGGTCGGGCCGGGTCGGGTTTGTGCCAAACCCGGACTCGACCCGCTTAGGTTGGGTTGGAGAGAATTAGACCTGCAACCGACCGCCGATCACCACGGGTCGAGTTGGATTGGATTCTAAAAAACAATCAGTCGGTTCGGTTGGAACTGACGAACGGCGGTGACAGGAGGAGGAGAACGAATCGTCGTCGGATTTGGTTGGAGGAGAGCGAACCTCACCAATCTGAGCTTAAACATCGCTAGATCTAAGCCAAAGTTACCAATCTAAGCTTACATGTCACCGACTGAGCTTAAACGTCACCAATCTAAGTGATTTTTGAGCTTAAACATCATCGATCTGAGCGATGTTTTGAAAAATATTGCTGGATCTGAACCAAAAATTGTCGGATCTAAGTAGATCTGAGCAAAATCGTCGCCGGTCTAAGTGAAAGATGGCTAATTGTCAACGGATCTGAACGGAGGAAGCTTTCATTTTAAGTGGTAGTCGGGCGGGTCTGGTGGCTGCGGTTTTAGAGGAGAAAACCCGCCACTCGACCCTCCGGAATCGGGTTTGGAGGATTGATACCTGCAGTTGACCGCCAGAGTCGTCGGGTCGGGTGGCGAGCGGGTCGGTCCGGACGGGTTTCTCGGTTTGGTCGGGTAAACGGGTTACATGGACACCCCTAAATTTAATCATGTTAAGTGTTTAGGCAACTCGATTGCTCATTTTCTTGTTAGACGTTCTAAGTCAAGCAGCAAGTTGTAGGTTTGAATTAAGTTCATTTCTGATGATATAGCTCCCCTTGTAACGAGAGATACATTGTAATTTTTTCTTGATATAAAACTTGGTCGTGTGATTTGGATTCTCAAAAAAAAGAAAAATATTTTATAGAAAAAAAGAACCAAAAAATCCCATTATCTAAAAAGACATTATATATTTGTCTCATTACATGCGTTTCACGCCTGTGATGTGGCTTTTTTTTTTTAGTGGTTCTATTTTTTAGGCGATATTTTAGTAGGAGTTAGTATCGCATTTTTATCGAATTATCTTTTAGTTTTGTTTCTACTTAAATATAGAGATGTTGAGACATTTTTGAACTAAAAAAAAAGAGAAATGCAAATAGGGGGCTCCTTAAATAAAAGTATTATATATATATATATATACATATATATCCATTTCTCCCTCCCAAAAGTCCCAACACTGCCACTTCACTCTTTATCCAAAAAATAGAGATGCTTTCATGTCCACTCCACCAGCACTCCCACTCTCTCCTTCTCCACCACCGCCCAAACACCACCATCTCCTCCTCTCTCCGCCGCACACAGAATTCCAAATCCACCTCCCTCCTCCTCCGCCACCTCTCTCAACCACAACCACAACCTCAACCCCAAGACCACGCTGCCCCTGCCCCTGCCCCTGCCCCTCTCGACGAAAAAGAAAAAGTAGAGCTTCTAGAACTCTCTCTCGTCACCAAACGCACTCCTCAATTCCCAGGCTCCATCTACGTCCAATCCCCCTCTGACCCAGATGTCCACACCTCTCTTCCTCCCTTACAAACCCTCTTCCAAACCCATACCAATGACAGTGACGAAGAAGACGAAGAAGACCATGACTTGATAATGCGAGCTCTCGAGATTCGACGCAAAGTCACTGCAGAGATTTTCAAGGAATCAATGATAAGAAAAGGCAAGTTTGGAATCACTTACGCCACCAATTTGACTCGCAGGTTGTCTGATTTCATTGATTATGTTATGGTCGAGGCCGCCGCTATGAAACGCTTGCCTGACTTCTCGGAATCCACCTTCAATTTTCGTGCCAAGACTGTCATTGATGACTCTCGTGTTGTGCCACTCATCAGGTAAGTTTTGCTAAGTTTAGTCACTGTTCACTGTTTTTTGTTGTTGTGTAATGTAGTTTATGTTCTGTTATTTGTGGAGTTTTGGAGTAAGTTTGTTTCATTTATCAAATTTGGAAACTGGGATTTTTCGTTTTGAGTGAAACCCAGTTGCTTAAGTTTGATACCAAGTTGGTATATTTGTTTTAATTTGAAGTTTGGTGAGTAGTTCATTGTAGTTCAAAGCAAAAAGATGGGCTTAAAGGGCTTGATGTTATGTTAATTGCACTGTTTTTTCTTTGTATTGTAGTTTATGTTCTTAGTATTATGTTAACAGTAACTAAATTTAGTCACTGATCACTGCTTTTGTTGTTTTGGTTGTGTAATGTAGTTTGGGTTCTGTTATTTGTGGTGTTTTGGTGTAAATTTATTTAATTTATCAAATTTGGTAACTGAGTCCTTTTGTTTGAATGAAACCCAGTTGCTTAAATTTGGTTAGAATAATGGTTAAATTCATCATTTTCTAATGTCTTAAGCTAAGCTTTTGAACAACTGCTAGTTTATCATGGTATCTGAGTAGGTGGTTCCAAGTCCAAACACTCTCTCCACTCTACCACCCATTTAAAATGTTAAAAATTCCATGAATTGGACCCCATTTACTAAGGGAGATTTTGGACTGACTTGTGAGGGGATGGTTAAATGATTAAATTTACTGTTTTCTAATAGTTTAAACTTTTGGGAGAATCAGTGGCCTATCAAATTTGATACCAAGTTGTTTTATTTGTTTTGATTTAAAGTTTGGTGATTAGTAACCTTTAATTCAAAGTGAAAAGATGGGGATAAAGGGCTCATTATTATGTTAACTGTGGTTCCTGAATTGTGGATAGGTGGTTGAAGCATAATTCAGTGTCATATCCCAAAATTGGGAAGCTGATTTGCATGTCCAGGGGAAAAATTGAGTCAATAAGACGGGTAATTGAGTGGTTGAAGTCGATTCATGTAAAGGGAGAATTTCTTGGGGTTGCGCTCACAAAATCTGGAGGGAATATTTTGGACCGGAGCAATGAAGAATTGGATGAAATCGTTAATTACTTGGAGAGCAATGGAGTTAGGATGGATTGGATGGGTTATGTTGTGGGCCGGTGTCCGCAGTTGTTGTCTTACAACATGGAAGAAGTGAGGGCCCGTGTGGGGTTCTTCTTGGATATGGGTATGAATGAGAAGGATTTTGGAACAATGGTCTTTGATTATCCAAGGGTACTTGGCTACTTCACTTTAGAAGAGATGAATGAAAAGGTATTTGAGCCCCTTTTGCCTTGCTCTTTCATAATTTTGGAGTCTTGTTGCATCCTTTTTTGGTTGTGGACAATTCTAGCATTAAAAACAATTGAAACATGGAACATAAGTAATTTAAGAAATTACTAATTGTGTGCATAGGTCTTGCTTCAGTATGATGTATTTTTAATCAATAGCCAATTTGTATATACATTAACAGATACGCTGCTTGTGTTTATCCAGGTTAGTTATTTAAAGGAATTTGGCATTGGTACTGAGGAGGTTGGCAAATTAATAGCGTTTAAGCCACAACTGATGGGCTGTAGCATTGAGGAGAAATTGAAACCTCTTGTTAAGTATCTGTACTACCATGGGATTTCCCGAGATGGTATGAAGAGAATACTTATGAGTAAACCAATAGTTTTCTGTATTGATTTGGAGACGACCATTGTGCCAAAGGTATGCCCTTGTTAGTTATACTGTAATGTGCTTGGACCTTGTTCTAAATGCAATAATTTTACCGAGATTATACAAACTAGTTGAATTCTTTTGTTTAGATTTCCTTGGACTAATTTTGGTCTCAGTCATCAAGTTCTCTCCCCCAGTATCAATTTGCCATAATGATTCTTGAAATACATGTATATTGAATTATTTGAACATGAATCAGATGTATGTTGTATCAAACTATATGCCATTTTTGGTATTATGCCTTGTGATAACAATACTTAATTGATTTTTTCTTTCATGTGAAGGTACGGTTTCTTCAGGACATTGGCATTCGAGATGATGCCATTGGCAACATGCTTGTAAAATTTCCTTCATTACTAACATGCTGCCTCTACAAGAAGATCCGGCCAGTGGTTTGTCCCTTTCTTATCTCCTCCCCCTCAGCGCAGGCTCCTTCATTGCATGTTTATCTGTTTGTCATTTCCTTAGTGGTCCCCCTTCACACACATCAAAGACAATTATTTATAATATGTTGTCAGGTGTTTCTAACTGGCAAAACAGTCAAGATGGGGGACCTCTTTTAACTTTGGATAAGTAATGCTTGTATGAAAATGCTAGTTGGTTATATTTGTTTCTGCTGTTTATTGGTCCAACATAATATTTATCAAAAAAAAAAAAAAAAGGATCCAGCATAATGAAAAGCTAATATTTAGGTACATTTTTTTATTATCCAGCTGAATAACATCTAGTACTGACCTGTAGTGACATACTGAAATTGGATTATAATACAGGTCATATTCTTGATGACCAGAGCTGGAGTGAATGAGAAGGATATTGGGAAGGTTATAGCTTTGGGACCAGAGCTCTTAGGATGTAGCATATCGAAAAAGCTTGAGGTTAGTGTGACATATTTTATGTCACTTGGCATACGTTATCGACAATTGGGTGGGATGATTGCCGATTTTCCCATGCTCCTCCGATATAATGTAGATGTCCTCCGTCCAAAGTATCGTTACTTGCGGAGAACTATGGTCCGGCCTCTTGAAGATCTGATTGAGTTTCCAAGGTGAGCTGCATCAGAGTGCTGTATTGCCATTGAGTCCTATCTGCTCATGTTTCTTCATTCTGTTTTTTCCAAAATTAGTTGGATGATCAATCCTAGTCATAATAAAATGGCTAGTCATGATTAAGTGAAGGCAAGGTGCAGAAAAATAGCAACTGTCATTTTCAGTTTACTTATTTTACTGGTAGTTCGTGCTTTTGATTTACACAATGAGAGTTGGGGTCTGGTTATTTGCTTCTTTTTTTTTCCTTAATCACCTTTATCCTCTTGTTCTTTATGTTTTTGCTGTTGATACTGTTGATAATGAAATTGTTGATACTGTCCATAATGAAATTGCTGCAGGTTTTTCAGCTATTCTCTTGATGACCGAATAATACCAAGGCATAAGATTTTGGTTGAGAAGCAGATCAATTTAAAGCTGCGCTACATGCTGGCTTGCACTGATGAAGAGTTTGACAAAAAGGTCGAGGCTATAGTAAAACGGCGTCAAAGATTTGAAGCTGGTCTTTTGGTAGACACTCTCTCTGAAACTGGTCTTTTGGAAGAGGATCTGTCTGATTCGCGGGCAACTGATGACCCTGTCGAGAGTACGAAGCTTTCTGAAAGTGAGTCAATATAGTAGTTTCCAAATTTCAATCTGTCTTAAGGGGTATTCTGCTAGCACTCTACAAATTAGAGTTTTGAGGTCAAAACATCTTGGGATATAGAAATTGGGAACGCCAAACTTTCCCTCGAGGTCGAGATGTGTTTGAGCAATGCAGAACGACGTACATCCGAGGAAAAAAAAATGGCATGGCTTCCGAAAACAAGATGCATTATGGAATTTTAATGGTTGGTTTTCTCAGGAAGAGAGACGACAAGCATTTCATAAATGGAAAGACATCCCTCTCCAGAAGGGAAATGATGTGTTTTTTGGATCAAAAAGAGGACATGTTTGAGGGAAAGACAAGCATTTCTTTTGAAATCATATCAATATGCATTTTGGAAACTAAAACAAGCATCTTGCAGAGGGAAACAATGAAACATCCTTTCAGAGATCAGTACTCTCTACTCCTCTGAACCGAAAATGATTATCCTATGGATTAGAACTTATGCCAGGTTACGCTTTTTTGAATGTATCCCTTCAACATTCTCTTTGTAATCTTTTATGGGTCATGCTATTGGTTAACAATCAATTTTAAGAAAGTTTTTATACCAGTTTTATAGAAAATAAAAAAAGTTGACAAAACATTAATTGTTCTTTTATATTTTTTTATTTATTTTCTTTATAAAAACTTTCTTTAAATGGATTGTTAATCAATGCCCTAAGGATATTCATTAGCATTTCTCATCTTTTATTTGTCTAAAGGAATCAGAAACAGTAGCAGCAATATTGTAGTTCTTCCCTATGTTTTATGGTATTCAATGCAATGGTTGTAATGTACTACATGGACTTCTTTGTAGATTTGTAGCTTGAATACTTGTAATAAGGATCAAGTCATGTGTTCAAAGGTATGGCAGAAGCTGATTCATGTCAATGTAGCTGAACATACTTTTCATTAACAATGGAGGCAATATTGATTACTCCACATTAAATTTTTTGGCCAAATATCCTTCTGGCTGAGACCCATCAGAAAGGAGCAAACCTAAAGCAATTCATTATTCGTCTTTGTTCTCTTTACCTTTATTCGTCACACTTAAATTTTTTTTTTTTTTGGCATTAGTGAATACCAAGTTGCAGAGGGAGGGTAAAGAAAACATGATAATGGTTTTAATTCTCTAACACACTAAGATGAGAGACAAGTAATTATTTGAAAACTAGAAGTTTCTCACTACCCATTGGAACCATCCAATTATTGATGATAACTGAAAACCCAGTGGTTTATGCAATCGCTGCTTATAATACAAGTCCACTTTGACAAAAATTCTTGAGGCTTTATACCCAAAATAAATAAATTTATAAAAGAAAGAAAAAGAAGGCCAGATACTTGAACAGAATCCAAACCTAGCATCACAGACAGAATCATTCGCTTCATAATTAGCCTGGGTATCACAAATAAAGATTACATTAAATCCTAAGCACAACCCACATGGAAAGGGTACCAAGCTCAATACACTTATCTTCACTACTGCATTATAATCTTCACATTTTGTGTGGCTCCCCTTTAAATTCCCAAATGTTACATTTAGGGGAACAAAAATGTCAAAAACGGAAAAGAAAAGGTAATTTGGTATGTAATACCAAAAACAAAACTAGAGAAGGCATTTTATTACCAACTAGAAACTCGTGTATCTTTAATACAAATGACATCTAATTTTAAAGAGATGAAATTTTGAATTTTGAGTCAGATTAATTGTTGCACTAAATTGCACCAAAAGACAAATGAAAGCAAGAACGAAACATTTACCAGTACCAACAATAACTACAACTACAAGATTTCAAGTGCCGCTTAAAATTTATGGACTCGGGACATAAGAGTTGCAAATTTCAACATATAGTGTGGACAATATGAGAATTAAGCAGCTGTCTGTAGGTTCGGAGCCCCAGCTTCTGCATACACAGGATGAAGCACATGACCATCCTTGGGCTCAACATGTACCCATTTGCGTCCAGTGAGCTTGTTTCGTTCAAACTTGACACAGCCTTCTTTCAGAGCATAAAGGGTGTGATCCTTCCCTATTCCAACATAGTCTCCTGGATGGAAACGGGTGCCACGCTGGCGTACAATGATATTGCCAGGTATTACTCTCTACAATGAACAGAAGAATCCCATTGTAAGTAAAGAGAAAAGATGATTGAGTATTCTTCTTTCTTATTGTTATTAATATTTCTCAGTCATAACTTTACCCAAAGCATCAGTCAGTTACCTCTCCACCAAATTTTTTCACCCCAAGATTCTTAGGTTTTGAATCCCGTCCATTCTTTGTAGATCCTGCACTCTTTTTGGTAGCCCAACGCCTAAACATCAAACTTAATCCATCTCCAGAAACCTCTACATTCAGAATAACATAAAGCATTAGAACCAAAACTCATAACATATTCATTAAACGAGTACTCTAATTGGCAAAGTAATGTGAAGTTGTACCACTAGCACTGTTGTAAACAGGAACATTGGAAACCAGATCCCTAACACTTAGTCTTCTGCATAAAGAAGCTGCAAAATTCATGCTGTTGATTTCAGAATGAAATGGAGCCCAAAACCTGAAACAAAATGACCACAAAACTTACCATTATTGAACAGTAAAAGATGGAGCATTGGGGATCAGGAAAAGTTGGTTCATGCATAAGAAATGGTCATGTCCTGACTCACAAAATACCCAATCATTAATAGTCAGCATTCAAATCTTCTCTGAGCTCAATGACCTTTCATCACCAGCCAATTTTTAAAATTTTACTTTCTTCTTGTTATTTTTCTTCCTGAATTTTTATACTTCTCTATATAACCTCCTTCAATTACTCATACAGCATTCAATTAGACAGCAAATACAGTGAATCAGAAGTCAGAACCAATCCCTTCTATTCTATAATTTGACATCCAATTCTCTTTTAATAGCATTGGATGATTCCCTTATAGAGCCACCAACAGAATTTTTACCTAAACCATCTAATATTTGTACTAAATTCAGTTTTAAATTATATGGACACAAGAACAAAGGAAAAAAAAAGAAAAAAAGAAACCCAGCAAATGAAACATACAAAGCCAACAGAGTAACCAAGTCATCAGGAAACACCAATAAGGTTAACAAAAAGGCAAAGTTGAAAATCTGAAACTGCAGATTACAAATCTCACATTGGCTAATCAATACTAATTTAGTTCAAGAGGTCAAAATTCAGAAACACAGCAGAAAAGTATATATTATTTTCAAACTGCGCACAATTAAAAACTTGGAATACAAACATGCATAATGAATATGCCTACATTCCTAAAAAATCACCACAATTGAAAATGAAGCAATAACAGTAGCAACAACAACAACAACAACTAAACCTTAGTCCAAAAAAATTTAAGGTCAGCTATAACAATACTCATTAGACTGATTAGGGTTAGCCACATATTCTTTTCATCCATTTTATTCTATCTAGAGTCACTCATTTTTACCTTATCCATTGAAATGACACTTTTTACTATTTCTACTAATATTATTTTTGATTAGAGCAATTTTTGAAAAATTAAAACATGAAACGGCATATATGATTATGACGCGGCCTCCTAAATGAAGTGTCCGTGATTCCTAGCTGTGCATTAACCACTCTCGTCTATACATGACCAAACAATCTCACACGGCTCTCCTCATCTTTTCATCAATAAGGGCACCCCTATCTATATGCAAAATTTCCTAGTTCTGAATCCTATCTTATCCTAGCTAATAAAATTTGTAAATCACAGCAGCCATATTAATAACAAAACCCTTTAACTCCCACAAGAACCGAAAAAACAAGCAAAAAAACACAGCAAGCACACAAATTTTCCAATACCCAATTCATTTCTAAGCAATTTGAAAGAGAGAAATCGAAAAAAACAGAGAGTGAAAATTCAAGAGAAATATACAGGATAAAGTTAAATAAGCAAGGATTTAGATTTAGTTACTAGCAAGGAATTTTCACAATTTGAAAGACACCCAAAACCCAAATGAAAATCCCATTTTTCAAAGCCCCCAAAACCCAAACTCACCAAATCCCTAAACCTAACAAAACTCAGCCGAGAGAGAGAGAGAGAGAGGGAGAGACAGAATACTCACCGGAACAGCCGTTCTCGCCGCCGTCTGCAAGCTTCGTTCTTGACCAAGACGTGAAGAAAGGCTTTGTGGGTTTGGAGTTATTGAGTGACGAGTAAGCGTTACAGAGGTCCGAGTCTGAGATGCACAGTGAGGAAGAGTGATGTGGCATAAAAAATGGTTTTTTCAATTAGTCCTTTTTTTTTGGATAAAAATTCAATTAGTCTTTTATTTTTTTTATTTTAAAGAGAGTTCCGACTTGTCTTGATGATAGCTCTTTATCATCAAATTTTAGTGTAGATAGAGATTGATTTTCAGATTTCTAATTCAATTATTTGATATGTCAACCATTTTTCTTTTTCTATTTAAATTGACACAGCACTTTCCATTAAATTTTTTTTTTTTTTTTGACACAGCACAAACGGTGACTAAACACAATTAAAGGTTAGAACACAAGGTGTACAGTATCGGAATTTTATTTTTAATACCAAATAAACAAGATATTCTCAACAAAGTTTAGGACTTAGGACTATGTAATTCTTATCCAAAAAAAAGGAGTAGGTAATTTACCCAAAAAAAAAAAAAAAAAAAGAGCATCCAGACGCATTAGGGCGTGATTAGTATATATGCCGACCCTCAAAAAAAAAAAAAAAAAAAGTATATATGTTGGAATGAACCCATAGGCCCAATTAATGGCAGAACATAGAGCACATTGTGTGTTTTCTTTGGGTTAATTAAGAGCCCATTGATTGATGAATATATATACTTTGGGCCTTTTAGTTTTACAATTATAGCCCAATCCGATTCTTTATGCACCAAGACCACTATAGGAAACAGCGGAGATTAATCCTAAAGTGATTCAATAATTTTAATTAGATGGGAGTTTTTTTAATGTTTTTTTTTTTTTTTTTTTAAACTCTGCTGATAAATTCTACTATAACTTTTTTTTTTTTTTTTTTTTTTGAGAACCAATTCTACTATAACTTAATATAAGTGTATGTATGTAAAACTCTCTCCTAGACATTTGAAACTTGACATTTGCCCCTCATCCCACAAGAACTTGTACTTATAGAATGACCAACACGTTTAGAATGCTCAGTAATGAAGTCCTTTAGTTTTAGTGGAATGATGGACCATTACAAAAAAGTGACGTTATTCACCTAATCACTCTATAATTTTTCCTTAAACTATTTAGCCCTTATTACATTCTTCAAAAGAGAAGAGAGGGAGAAGAAGAAGAAGAAGAAGCTCCATACAATAGAGGAAATATGGAGGCCAAATGAGGAATTTGTGATTGGTTTTTGTGGACATCGCAATCACCTTGTAGTTCGAGGAATCACCTTGTAGTTACTCCTCGAACTACAATCGAAAGATAGAGTTGGCTAATTTCCAGTTAACTGTACTTTACTTCCATAAATCCAAGCAGACCATAAGGTTCTAGACCTAGACTCAAGAGATTCCTTTGTACCAATGACAATGAGAATTTCAAGGCATCTACCCATTCCATTTTCCTCAGTCTAGTTGGTGCACAATTGTGGTGAACATGCAGGTAGAGGGTTTATCCTCTCTAATTCGAAAGGCAGTAGCTGAGGGCTGTTTGGTATGGTAGTTTAAACAACACTTTTCAGTTTTTAAATTACATTACATGTATTTTCATACACATTTTCACCCACACATATTTCCAAAAAAATACAAATAACGTTACTTAAACAATGTTGTAGTAATGGGGTAAATATCTCTCATCTTCTATTTGCAGATGATAGCTTCATATTTTGCCAGGCTACAATGGAAGAATGCCAGTACCTTCTTGATTTGCTGAATTGCTATGAAAGGGCTTTAGGTCAA